>NC_048423.1:2897428-3016722 GCF_013103735.1 Etheostoma cragini | reverse complement strand
GGTGTGTGTGTGTGCGAGGGTGTGTGTGCGTGCGTGTGTGTGTGTGTGTCTGTGGGGAAATGAGAGAGAGGGTGTGATTTGCATCTGCACACAAACAAAATGTGAACTCTCAAATAAGGCTGTAATCGGTTTAAGTGTCTTACCATATGGATTTCACATATGGACTAATTAATTTACATTTCCCCATCTAAGTGAGAGTGTTATCCAGAATGACTTGAGAAAGCAACAGCCGAGAAATGTTTAATTAATTAATCATTAACATTATAAGCTGCAAACGTAGCGGCCAGGGCTATAATGCACACCTTGTGACTGCAAAAGTTCACGCAAGACCAATAAAGACAAAAAGAACTTAAAGAGATTAGGAAGTAAAGAGGATTTTCTTTTATCTGCCATTATTCGGATGCACTTTTTAGATAGAAAGATAAATAGAAGGAGAGAGAGAGAGAGAAATAGATGGGGGGAGAGAGAGAGAGAGGGACTGCTTTACTTGCACAGATTTTGCTGGTGATTAATAACCCCGTCTTTCTGTCATTACCACTAGAGCTACTAATACAACACACACACACACACACACACACAGGTCTATCACAGATCCCCTGTAAACGGCCTCAGGGGATCCAGAGCCAGATAAAGAGAGGAGAGAGAGATGCTAGGTGTGTCCAGGGCTGTAGATGAGTATAGAGAGGCTGCGCTGAGGAAACTCGACTCTCCTCTAAGAGGGTAAACACCTGTTCCCCCACTTGCACATTTTCGGGCAACCACCTATTTTTAGTATGCCTCAAATCTCAAAGGCTCCTTTGTGCTTTTGATAGACAGTTGTGACATTAGCTAGCTACAGAACAATTTCTCAAGCCAGCAGGCTGTAAGAGACACTGGCGATGCTATTAGCAAGTTACCGGTGGCTTCTGCGCTCCCTGATGGCTTGTATGGCCTTTCGAAATGAAGCCCTTCCAGCGTTAATTGAGATAACGTGTTGGAGGTTGATTAGAAATAGGATCATGTCGTCAAACTTATCTGACAAAAAGGTTCAAAGCACGTTCACAGTAATGAGTGTTCAGACGTTTTCGAGCCGTACAGTGGAATTGAGATTTGATTTCTTCGTGTCAGTCTTGCAAATTTAGCTCAGTTAGGATTGGACATTGTTGACTTTTAGATGCTTTGGTTTTGCAGGTATTGAGACATCACATCACACTGAAAAATAGACTAATTCTATAAAAACGCTGGAAAGAAAATGGAGAATTGTTTCACTACTCACACAATGAATTGGAGCAAGAAGAGTGAGATTCGATTCACTGGGACTTGCAGTGTTTCCCGAGGAGACGTGTTTTCAGTTATTATTGAGCTCTCCATCTTTTACCAATCCCACACAATTTCCTGGGAAGCCTACCGATTGTTTTTAGAACTATTTGAGTGTTTGTAGCAGCTTGCAGTAATTTAAATTCCTCAAGCTGTTCTTGCTTTTACACTGCGGTCTGAAAGCCAGAGCCGAGGACTGTTCTCTTCCAGTTTAATCAATTCAGCAAGTGGACAGTTTGTAGGCTCTGTAATAGCTAACCACTGCAGGTCATACCCAGCCACACTTTGTGTTGGCTCTGCTTTCTCCTTTTTAGTCACCATGTTTTGGCCTTGTGATTATAGATTTCTGGACCTCATAATGAACCGGTACTGTGTTAACAACAGGTGTGACGCGTGTGTAAAAATACAGAAACGGTAAAAGGAAAGAGACATAGGGCCCCATCTTGCGCCCACATTGTTGTAATAAAGTGCAACTGCGCCTATCTTTGCACCCGTGGGCGTGCTGGTTTTACAGGGAGGTGTGTTCAGGTGCATTCTCGGCGTACTACTCTCGTGGCAGCGGGAAGTGAACGCGCCATTGACCAGCAAAAACCTGGTCCAAAGTCAATAGTGCAGCATTTCATTGTTTTGTTAACAGCACATTAGTAACATGCCCCTAGGGCACAGTATGCTTGTTACACACAAAGGGAAGCGCAGCAGCGCACACACATGCAAAAGATTACAAATAAAAGTACAAGTACAACCCTTTTGAACCATGCGTCCGGCGAACGGACCCTTTTCTCTGCTGTCAAACTAGCAAAAATTGATTTGGACATACCCTAAACGCATCTGTGCCATGTGCTTTACACCCTGTGCTTACTCCCGATTTCCACCGGCTTCTGATCTGCTCTGGAACGGCGGCGGAATCAATACGCTTCTTTTAAGTCAATGTGTGTATTTCCACTGACTACAACCCTCCGAAGCAGATACGCAGAGCTTAAATTTTTGACGGACACTGGAAAGCTCCGCAGTAATTCAGCATAGGGAGATAGGAGGGGAACAAGCACAAAAACAAAATGCTAACGGCGTAATATATTTTTCTACACTACACCTTGAAAACACAGCGCAGAGTTGTTTCCCCTCTACTCCTCTGGAAACAGTTTGTGGTTCTATTCTACATGAATTCACAAGATCTCGTGGGTCCTCGAGACTTCAGCTGTCAGTCATGGGCGCAGTTGTTCCGCAACAAATCCCGACCTGGTGGGTGTTGACGGACGGCGGAGAACGCCGCCTACACGCAGCGGAGCAGATCTGAAGACGTTATGCACCCGAAACTAGGAGTTAGAACGTTAGAATAGCATCTATAGGGTGGATTTGGTCAAGGACACTGTTGATACACATTGACTTCCCAATGCGACCCAAATCTCCAACTTTCTGTGCAGCCCACAGACACACACCACTGTGCTTTCTCTCATCCCTTTGTGGTTGGCTGTACTGAAGCTGTTTGAAATGTTTTATAGGTGTAGAACAAGGCCACTTTCTCCCCCTTTTTGTTGTACTTTCCTGACACACAAAGACACTTCTACGCACACAAAGACAAAGATAAAGGGTGAGGCATCATTACCTGTGAGCACAAGTTGGTATGATGACATCCATGTGCAATGCCTAGTCATTAAAACTCCTGTGTCTCCCCTGATCTCTGTCGCGACACACAATGCATGAATGAAACTCTCTTTTGGAAAAGGAAAGACTAAGCTCCCGTTAATATTGTATCCTCAAAGAGAAACCGCTACATCAAGAAGAGTCAATCATTTAATCATCTAGCACTGAAATGATTTGTCGATCATTCGATTCTCTTAGTTATTTGACAAGAAATCTCAAGTCGACTGCCTCAGACGCAGCTCTGCCATAATCTCGCCACCTGTGTGATTTAATGTATTGACACATCTGCTTTCTAGAGCTTACTGTCTTTAGCTGGTGAAATATACATACTGTATGTTGTTGAATTTAGCATGTACCCTGCAGGATAGCAAGGGGTTGTCCTTTTCTCTGTGTGGGAAAACAGACCAGCAGGAACTAACAGTCCACCTCCATTCAAATCAGCATCTCTGCGTATTGTGATCCAACAGGAAGTGTGCTTTTCTGATGTGTCACAACATGCTAGGTAAACAAACACCGAATTAGAATAGGGAGAAAAGACCATTCATGTTAAGATGCACATTCCTATGCAACTCTCTGACATCAGGGAGGTTAAAGTGTAGGGGCAACAGGAACAAACAATATAGATAAAAAAGATCATAAAAAGACCAACCATTTACATCACACTAAACCCATTTGTCAGCCCTTTATTGTGTGTGTGTATGTGTGTGTGTCTGTGTGTGTGTGTGTGTGTGTGTGTGTGTGTGTGTGTGTGTGTGTGTGTGTGCGGTATTCCCTAACCACCTACTGTGTCTCCCTGTGGGTCCGGCACACACCCCATTACAATAAGTGTCCTTTTTACTACAGTTGACTCCAGTGTTATGTAAATGGATAATGTTACAGGCCCTCTTTCTCACTCACAGAACCCTTTACTAGTTTACTGCATTGTCTCTGACATCCACCATCCACTAATATGTAATGGTTAGAAGTTAGTACCAACCATTGTTTCCATAACGATAGCCCGGCCTCCTCCAGGACCACCCAGACTTCAGAAAGTTTGTCCTTTTAGTTAACATGCACACAAATTGTTATTGTCACATTTGCTTATAACGGTTACTCGTGACAATATAGACACTAAAACCATCCATGTGCCTATGTGGATATATCTATCTATCGCGTAGAGCGTCCTGTGTTTCTTTAAGACCCTGACTGTTCTGACACATGCTTCTCTTTGAACTGCAGTGCATATCGGTGTGACCTTTCCACTGATTATACAATGGAATTGAGGGCCGTGCTAAAGAGGGATGTTTCTTATCATTTGTGAGTACCTGAGATGGCAAACTGATTGCAAAAGCCATACTGTGTATTAAGCCACCAGAGCCGCCACAACACAAACATGACTGAGTGCAAGCAATACAAACAAAGTCATTGTGTAAGCAATCAAGAATGTAGGGTTGTTATCTCCAATTTCTGCCTTTTTTGGAAATTGAAATCTACCACCAAGTTAAGAAGTGTGTCTGTACGTATATTTTTTCACCCAGAAAGTATTTTGAAAAGTTTTTACATGGTCCAATCAGTCTTTTGACAAAACACCAACCTTCTTACAAACATATCGTGAGTGTACGCATGGTTTAGTCAAGAGGTAAGATGGGGCGAAAGAGAAGGGGAGTGAAGCCAGAGAGTCGAAGGGTAACTGAGGGAAGAAAAGAAGTAGGAAAGGAAAAAAAGCAAGTGAATATGTGAAATTTGAGAAACAGTGGTGGGGAACAAAGCCAGACTTTGCTAAGCATGTCCAACCAATCAAGAATGCCAGAAATAGCTCGGTCCTTAAGCCAAAACCACACACCCGCTCGTGCACACTGAGGAACTGGGGGGCCACAGCCATGGAAAACTCGTCAAATTCAGAGTCTGAGAAGGCCAAAAAATATTTCTGCAGAGAAAGAATGAAAGAAAAAAGTCAAAATGGCTCCCCCCCCCCCAAAGCAGGTAGTTTGAATGTATGTGAGCTTGCTGTCAGACTAGATTTGTCTCAACAGAGTTATTCACAGCTGGGATACTGGCATCACACACACACACACACACACACACACACACACACACACACACACGTCCCTACTGCAGTGAACAACCAAGGTCTGCGCCATTCGAGTTTCCATCCCTTGTTCTCCTTTTGCCTCACTTCTTCTTTCTATTTTCCGTCCTTCCCATTTCTTTTTTGTGTACATTTCCTCATTTGTCTCCATTTTTGTTTCTCTCTCCTCTTCCCCCTACATGTTATTTTTAGATCCAGTGAACAAAAAGGCCCTGGAAATGCTGACTACTATTCTACATGAAGCATTGACCTAAACTGCAATACTCCTTTACATTAACTTAAGTCTAATCTGTCTTTGAGTTTCCCAGAGGTGGAAGCAACCGTTCCAATCACAAATCCAGTCACTCATTCTACTCTTCGCTTATTCTTGTAGGCGTTAAACGTGTCTCATCAAGAACTAATAAAGCGTTTCAGGCCCCCCTCGTCTTTTTCTACCTGTGCTCGCCCTAATAAGCTCTTATCTTGCAGCTAAAAAGCTTTTCTACTTCACTGCTCTGCTCTCATTTCTGCCCTGCGGCTCTGACTCTTGCACTTCTTACTACTGCATGCTGCTAATGTTTGTAATCTAGGAATTTAACTTTTTTTTTCTTACAATATATTTCTTAAATTTGTTGCCATTTGTGTTTCTCATTTGCGTTTTATCTTGCTGCCGTATGTCTGATAAAGAAGCTTTAAATAAAATATGGCTAAAAATCCTCCTTGTATTAGAAATCCTCGTTTGTAGTTTAAGCAGTCGTTGGCGATTTAAGGACCCCCCCCCCCAATTAAAATAAAAAATAAAAAGTCTTTTCTTTTTTTAATTTTTAAAATTCTATTTTAGTGCTTCAAGTTAGAGTTTGCAAACTTGTCTGTTAGTGACAGAGGACAAACAATAACAGGTTGAAAGGGCTTGAAACAGGTTTAACATCCTGTGTGGCTGTCGCTGATGCTACGCACCTGTAACCCGGTCGAGGAAAGGCTTAAAGCAGCACGATGTAACTTCTCCTGTTTGATTTCCCTCCAGGTTGGATGCAGAAATCTCCCATTACGTCTCAATGGAACTAAAGATTCGTGACCCGAACAATTTACAAGCAAATGTTCTATTGCAAAAATGGGCTGGTAAAGTGCATTCAGTACAAAAAGAGCTTATAATAAAGTGCGTATTATAAAGTGCAAAGAGTCTTTTGTTAAGTGCAGTAGGTTACAAGGTCTAAGTATTTTTTGTTCTTCTCTTTAGTTCAGTGTGCACACAACGCTGTTAATAAGTCTGTTGAATGATCATACAGCATCTAGTCTTCCATAATTTGAAGAATACGATGATAATTTGCATGTTGCAGTTCCTTGTTTTTCTCTGGTAGGATATCAATGCTACAATACATTAGATTTATATGAAAGTTCAGAATTTGCACCATACACTTTTAACTCTTTTGCTCTATTACAGTCCATTAAGAGGTGCTTGTTGCATCTTCATTGCAGCAAATCATTGGACATCTTTTTAGTTTTTACATAGCAACTCCAAGACACAACAGCTCTGACAGCAACTAAAAAGTCATTTCACTCGGGGTGCCATTCCAGTCTAATTGAAACTTTTCATATTCATACAAATAATCACCATAATGGAAGGAAATAGGAATTTTACCATGTTCTGTTATTGCTTTAAGAGTGTCAGTTGCATATGTCAAAGGTAGGCGCACACACTTCGGACATGTGATCATTTTCAGAGCATTCAGCGAGATGTGTAGTCTGTGTGGTGGATAGAAAAGCTGTGATAGCCGATCCACCTCTCACTGTGTTTTCAGTTCAACACCTGTCTTAATGGCAAAATAGGGAAACGGGTATAGAGACTTTGCCTTTATTGGCACATTGTGTGGTTGTGTGTTGAAGCGGTGCCAGTGACCTGAATTATGCAGCTGGATGTCTGTCTGTATGTCTGTCTGTCGTCTGTCGTCTGTTTGTGCCTGTGCCTTCAGGCTTCCATCTTTTATTGTTCGGGACAGATAAAGAGATTGGGTCCCACAGAAAAGAGGCCTTCAAAATCACTCGCCTGCACACACATGCAGACACACACACACATGAGGACAAACGCACATGCACGCACACACATACACACATACACACACGCACACACACACACAGAGGCACGAACAACCCTGCATACACACAATCAGATGGTTCTTTGGATGAAAGGGTCATTGTGGTAGCACAGTCAAATCCTGGCAGCACTCAACAGCTAAACCACATACACACATACATACACACACACACACACACACACGCACACAGGCAAGACAAAATTCTTGTTGGACAAAACGCTCCTTGTCTTAAAACCTGGGAGTCTGACCCGTCTAAACACACAAATCCCACACACACATACACACACTGGCTGGCACACATGCACAGGGACTCATAAAGGTGGATTACCCTCATTTACAAATGTATGGTTTTGTGACTGACCCTTTAGCAAAACTAGAGGGAGCACAAGGCCATGAATTATTCAGCACCTCCTCAAGGGTTAAAACAGGCGGAAAACACGCTAGTTAAGATCTCAAACACCAGACAGAATACACTTTTAAAGAGGGACTAAATACAAAGTGAAAAGAAAAAAAGTTGCCAGGAGTTTCAGCAGTATTAAATCTTAAAGGTAATTTATATTAATCAAAGTAAAAGTAATACATGTAAAATATACAGTTGGTATAGACAAATGCAAGGAGAAAGCAACAAAAAAGAATGTTTTCCTCTCCTAAAGTTTGAACAGTGTTACTGACGAAACAGCATGAATTATTCAGAGCCTCCTTAAGAGTGATTTTGGGCGTAAAATACACTTGTTAACCGAGTTTTTGAAAAAATAAAGAAGTACTAAAGGGACAAAATACATTTCATAAGATTTAAATAACACAAAAAGCCCTTTATTGTCAGAGGTAATGACATACAGGAAAAAGGAAGAAAACAATGGATAACCTTAAGCCTCATTGAGAGTTGAAACACGTAAAAATATGTTGTTGTTTTTTTAAGATGAACATCTGCGAGTCCTGATGAGGACTGTTTACATGTCAGAGAAAGAAAAATATAGTCTCTGTTCTGTCGCCTCCAAGCAGACACATGAATGAGCTGAAGAAAGCTGACATGCCTTCCATAAAAGGTGCAAATCAACAGTCCTGCTGATGATTACATGACTCGCTGGCCTTGGAGAGCGAGGTAAATCAATCAAAAACAAATCCCTCCTCCGACTCCTTCCCCCCTCCCATCCATCTGTCCTTCTCTTCTTACCATCCACCTCTTCCACTCTAGTGTCTCTCTTTAAAAAAAAGTATCTCCATCCCTCTTTTCCTCAAACCTTTGATCTTTCTTTCCATATCCATCCAGGCGTATATAAGTGAGTGTGGCAGGCCTGTTTGGGGTGTCTTTGTGCATCACTGCTTTAGACTAAGAAAACCCCCACCCAATGTCCTTATATACACACACACACACACACACACACACACACACGCACACACACACGCACACACGCGTAAGACATAAGAACTTTTTGAGAGCTATGCCAGATGTTTCAGGCTTCCTATTAATACTACCACATCCTCCCCTCCTAATTTTCCTCCCCTCTCTGCCTTTTCTGCTATTTTGTCCCGTTTCCTCCTCTTCCCCACTTACTTGGCCTCCTATTCATGTTTCCCTACTTTTCATAGAAGCCCCTCTTCCTCTCCCATTCTTTAAGTCATGCGTTAATGCTTTTAAAACCTCATTATTTATTCTCCCCTCATTTTGTCTTCATTGCACTCTTTGTGTCACTTGCATCCTCAACTTTTCTTCCCCATCCTTAATTTCTTTGGATGTTTGTACACCAATTTATCTTCCTTTGCTTTCTATTCTCTCTCCTCTTCCCTCTCCCTCTTCTCCTCAGTTCCTCTCCTCTTTTCCACTTTTTCAATTCCTCCCTTGTCTCTTTAATGTCTAAGTGGTTCTATATTCTGTATTTCTACAGTCCATTCACTGTCAGCTCAATCAGCTCCAGACACTACTTTTTTGCTATAGAAGGCATATCCATTCTGTTATTTCCTAATAGTCTGGATACGACAGATGTGCCAATGCTTTTTAAGATCGCCATCCTTCCTTTTCCACTTAACTCCATGTCTTCCCCTTCATACTATTATATAAATCCATCATTCATTCTCATTCTTTGAGTCTTTCTTAATTTAAATAGACTCAACACATCTTTCCTAGCTCCTATCTTTCTTTCTTTCTTTCTCGAATTTGATTTGAATCCATATTACCCTTTCTTTTTTTCTAATTTCCTTTTTGCTTTATTCCCCTCGAAAATACCCCACATCCTTCCTCCCTGTCATTCTTTCTATTGATTTTTGTCTGGGGCCTCTCTCAGCTGTCAGGAGGAGATTGGATCCTCTGATGTCCCCAACCATGATAAACAAATTCTGTTTCCCCCAAAACTCTTTGGGATACGGAGCACACGCCCCCAAAGATTTAAATGGGAAACAGATGGGAGACAGAGAGCGATGATCACGCCCGTGAGAGGGGCTACGGATTTGCACACCTATTCATTTTAACGTCTCTTGGGGTGGCAAGCTGCGGCTTCACTTGATTATGGCAAATGTCTTTTTTTTTAATCTCTTTGGATCCCTTTCTCTATTTTTGTCCCCCAAATGCCTTTTTGCCTATATCACTTTCATACTGAACACCCTTTCTGCATTTTATATTCCTTAATACATCATCTACATTTTTTGTACTATATTAATCATTTCCAGTATTTTATCACAGTGCCTTCATAAGAAGCAACATCTTGTGTTGTCTCTCAGTGTCTCTCCTTCCTTTCTTTGCTGTGTTGTCAGTCCAAGCTTAAAGAAGTGGTTTTGAAATAGTTTTATTTTATCCCTCCATCCATTCAGAAACCCATCAGATCTTTGCTCACTTTTGTTTCCTTCCTTTTTTTAGTCCAACAATCGCTCCCATCTCAAATGTCCACTTTGCATCCATCAGACTCATCTCTCCATCCTTTTATCCTTCTATCCACACCCCTAATTCTACCCATGCTTCCAGTCCTCCCTCACTGCCACCCTCCCTCCATTCATCCAAGTATTGATCTAGCTGTCCATGATATGTCACGGTGATTGACAGCTACTAATTGGCTTAATCCCACCCCGGGGGCTTGTAGCTCTTTGGCTGATCTGGATACAGCTGTCCTATTGTCCAGCAGCTAACATCCTGACCCCCGGGAGACTGCGAGGGACGGAGACAGAAAGAAGAGACAGTGAGATGGAGAGAGAAAGATGCATTCATTTACAAGCCACACCTTTTTATTTTTATTGGAATACAATGTTCTTTCATCCTTCTGATGGGGTATATTTAAGTAGAAAAGTAACATTTCATCAAGTTAAGTTGAAAGGAAAAGCACAGTGTTTTTGGGAGACTTTTCCAACACAACAACTATTAAAGTGTTGTTAGCGCCCTATGCTAACACTTGAGTACACTTGCAGCATCAAACACTGGAGCAACCGATTTCCCAAAGACTCAATCAACAGTTTTGCTTCTACACTATAATCAAACAATGTCATGCTGTTGAGCATACTGATGAAAAACATGAACAACAGTCTGTGTGTATTCCTTAAACATGAAAGCCAACTGCTAAAAGGATGTTGAGTGAGATGCGTGCACAGAAAGGCAGACACATGTCCAAGTCAGACAAACCTCTGTATTCTCTGGCAGCAGGGTTTCATCAAACGGTTTGGCAGACTGATCTGGCTCAAAGGTCAACACTTCTTTCACTGTAATATATGTGCATCAACAACTGTGTGACCCGCTAGTGTCCTTGAGCGAGACAGTGAGTCACTTAGGAGAAGGAGGGAGACAGTCGCCCAAGAGACGAAGGAAGCAGCCCTAAGCACACTCAGATTAGCTTTGCTCTATTGAGGAGGCAAGGGGCAGAACACAAGGTCTTAGTGGATGCCACTAAACGTTTTAAAGACCTCCCTTCAGGTCCCCCCCCAATCCCATTTATCCAGTAACTGACACACACTGTTTACATTCACATTAGCCCATGGAGACCTTACTGGCCAAACATTCAGGCTCACAGTCAGGTCGTGGTCTGTGCACCTAGACGTCATTAGTGGTTTTATAGCTTCAAAGCAGTATTTATTCATGATGATAAAGTGTAATGATGGGTTTGATCTCGAAGCAGCATGTGCGTCATCAAATACTTTATTCTTTTGAAAGGAAAGACCGCAGGATAGCTAATAAGTTCATGTATATTTAAGAGTTCTTCTCTTGTGTCATCTGTTCAATGTCGGACATCTAAACATGGGATAGAATATAAAATAAAAACGGGAAAGAAATAGATAATTACCTTGTTGCAGTTGTACAAGGATATGTCTTACAGCATGGTTGGATATGCAATTGATTTGACCTTTGATCCTGTCACCTTGGCACCAAATACAACACCTCTCATAATACATGCTTGAAGGGCTTCATTACAACATGGTATTATTGATATGTATGTGACATTTGTACTTGCAGAATTTGGTTTGGAAATGTAAAATATAAACAATCTTAAGCAAATGCCTTGACAACCTTAACAATGTCGCTTAATGAATAATATCAGAAGTAGTAATTTTTTATATTCAAATGGTTAATTCATCATTTTTTGGAATGAAGATGAATGAGTTGTGGTGAGTTGATGGGGACAGGGAGTGGCCATGGAGGTAAGAGGGAGGAATTGATCAGCAATGTTGCAGACCATTACACGTACCATGCATGTGTAATGACCCTAATTACCTCTCTAAATCGGCCTCTCCCACCCCCCTCACCCGCCAACCACTGACAAACACTCGGCTCAGTGACAAACTGGAGGACACAAGGGTCATTGTGCCAAAACATCATCCCTGCAAAACGATACCCTCTGCTCGCCCCCTTCATTCTTATTCCCCTCCCCGTTTTCTGTTCCCCCTTGTCCCGCTCCAAACCAATGCACGGACGCGCTGGGTACTTGATAATACCCCCCCCCCCCCTTCCAGCCCCACATGGTGGTTGAAGCCAGATCCCTGCCCTTCTTCCTCCAGGTTGACACAGAGAGCCCTTTGTTATCCTGAGCTGCAATCACATACCTCAATAGGCTTGTACTCTTGGTTTCTCTCTCTCTCTCTCTCTCTCTCTCTCACCAAAGACCCCCATGTGAATCATTTATCTCAACAAAGACCCTCGTAACTGATGCAGCGTTAGTCAACCATCTGGAAAAATGTTGTCGTCGCCATGAAAAATGTAGATTGATCAAATGTTGGTATTATTTCCCAGAGTTAGCAGCTTAAAACAAATTAATTTTTCATGAAATTGGGAACTCCATTGTATCCTTGAGGATACTAAAACCCCTTTGCTTAAACTTGCAATACCAAAAAATGACATTATTGCTACACCCTTGAGTTATTATATCTGAACTGAGAACTCAACACCTGCTGCACAAGCAGCACTGTGCAGTAAAGGGACATTAAGGAACTGAACCCTTTCCTCCCCATTCAGTATACATTGTGTGAGGATAAACAGAAAATGGAAATCCTCACATATGAGAGAAGTGTTTTCTCTTCCTCAGCTCCAAATGTCACAAGAAGATATTGTCTTTGATATATTTCTTTTTTCATCTTGAGAGTGAAGTCTGATGAAATGCAGCTCTTATTGCTCTAAACCGCTCTTAAAGATTGGTGCATTGCCTTGTTGAATAAAATATTAGCATGCTCTGTGAACAAAACATCAGGACTGTTTTCTCATATAAAAAGGTCAAAACAGCTGTCTAAACAAGCAGCGCTGTACTTACTACTGCATGCCTTCCCCGTGCACACACTCGCACACACACACACACACACACACACACTGTCAAACTACTACTGCAGTAAACTTGGGAGACTAGATCCCCTTCACTAACTTCTAATCCATACTGGATCCTTTATCACCAAACCTTAACTCAACTTAATGCTTTTATCTTACTTTAAAAACGAACAACTAGAGAATCTGCTCTTTGGAGGAAATCCCAGGTCTTTCTCTGGTTTTGGAGACACCTGGTCCTCATAAAGATTACAGAGCAGTAGGCAAGATGCATGCCACACACACACACACACACACACACACACACACACACACACACACACACACACACACACACAGAGCCCAGGGTGAACAAGCATATCTCACATTAAATGACACGGACACATGACTTTTATTTGTTGCCCTGGTGATGCTCAGGTGCACGGAAATGACACATTCACAGACTACAGGTTGACCCTGCATGGTCAGCTTTAGCCCCAGTATGTGGAAATACATGCAGGGGCACATTAGAGTGACACACACACACACACAAACACACACACACACACTGACCTTGTTTGTTCAACCTTGCCCCACTAGAATATGAACAGTGTTGATGGCTCTTTGCTTCATAACATTACAAAAAAGATATATAAAGACTGAAAACATATAGGATGTATGAAAATGGCTCCAAGCAACTACTACTTCACTGGATGAATCATTTAACTTTTAAACTTTGACTTGTCGATCTGTATAGATTTCAAATGAATAGCATTGACAACCACTGCTGTGTTATAGACCATTAAAAACAAATCCATGTTAACACTATCTAATGATAAGCACTGTAAAATGTCTGTGGATTGGAAAAGTATTAGTTAGAATTACCAAAACGGCAACCTGTCAGATCAGTTGAGTGAAGTGTTATTTCCAGACTCAAACATTCACCCGTAATAACACCTGCTGAAATACTAAGTGATTGGTACCACATCTTTCACCTCTCACTCACATACTCATCAACGTTTAAAGGGCAGAATCGGCTGTGTTTTTTGTAGTCCTTCGCTTTGAATCGCAGGTGTTGATTATACTTCATATTAGGCAGATTAATAGCGGGATTCAGAAAAGTGCCAGTATGAAGATCGGCCTTGTATCAGTCCTTCCACTTGTCTCTGTATACAGCTGTGGCCTTCTATAGTGATATAACAATTAGCCAGTCCTAGAGGAAGCTGTATGTATTAGTCACTGCCTCTCCTTTCACTGAAAAGGTCAATGCTGTAACTGCTGCAACTGAAACCTAAAGAGACAGTTAAAGTGGGAGATCTAGACTGACAGAGAACGAGAAATTTAGACTTTTTAGAAAATGTATAGAAAATAAAGAACAGTGAAGTTTAGATACCAAAAAACCTACAGAACAGATGACAAAATCGAGAGAGAGGGGTGCTTGGTTGATTTTTGTGCTTGCTGCTACATAAGTCTCTGAGTCATGGTCAAGGAGTTGGCAAAGAGATATACTGAAGTCAAGCCGTTCATATGGAAAAAAAGTGAAATTATTACGGTTTAATGAAGCAGCAGCAGTCATATTCAATCATAGTAGACCATTATAAGTGTCACAGTCTATGATGCATGTCTAGAGAGAGAGACAGAAACAAAATAGGGACAGAAAAAAGAGGATAGATGCTAAAAGGGAGTGTGAGAGTTACTGAGAGTGATGGCAGGGAGAGAGACAGCAATAAAAATACAAAGAGACAGAGGGCGGCGGATAAAGAGAAGTTATTATGGTAAAGAGGTCAACCTTGCCATAATGCTCTCCCATGTAGAAAGAAAACATGCCTTTTGTGTGTGAACTATGTGTGTGTTATCTCTATTTCTCTTTCTCTCCTTCTGTGTATGTGCATGAGTCATCATCTGCCACTATCCTGTCTAATGATAAAATGTGCACTCTTTTTTTGCGTGTGCCGTGTAGGACTAAGAAAGTGGTTATGTAATCTCAAGGCCGTGTGTGTGTGTGTGTGTGTGTGTGTGTGTGTGTGTGTGTGTGTGAGAGAGAAGGTACACACGAGACAGAAACATAACCTTTCAGAACCCACTAGAAGGTGACACGGGAAGCAATTGATGCTCCCAACCCATCCCAAGCTCACAAAAAAACTACTATCACGTGACTTCCCCCCCAAAGAAAATAGATTAATTAAAAATAAATAAATACAAATACTGTCCAATGAGATCCCGAGAGAAACCAAAGACAGCGATTTATTGCTGCGTTTTGCAGCTAAGTTAACCACACACATAAAGGCCTGTTATAGCCTTAACTTCCTCCTGCCTCTATGGTTCAATAATGACACTGTGTAGTATCATATTCACAAAATATGTTTTTCTAAAACTAAATGTCTCGCAAATCTTCCGACTCCTTCCCGCTCACGTCCGCTCCCGTTGATTTCAGTGCTTTTTCTGTCCCTATCACGTTACCAACAGTGAGATTGACTCCCGCGGGTCACATGATTCCCGCGGGACTCCTGGAATTACTTTTACCCTCTAGAGCCCGCCCTGACTTCCACAGAGCTCGATCAATGAGGACTCCAGCAGTTGTTTTGGAGAGAGGCTCATTACCAAAACAAACTATGTGATGATGAAATATGAACGCGTGGATGATTTTTTTGCCGTCTGTCTAGATTTAGTGATACTTGAACTTTGTCATGTCGTATATTTAATAAAAAAACAACACCTTGATAGTATTTAATATATCTGTTGTAGTTAGGTTTGTGTTGGGACACTTTTCAGGTGAGTAACTGTGTCCTGTCTATCTAAAGCACAGCTGGGATAAATACAGAAGACCCAGGGGGGGAGTGGGGTTTTAAGAGGGGTGAGGCATACTTAAGAAGACTGAAGGAGGAGGGGAGGAGAGATAAGAAGAGAGAATAGGGGAGGAATTCCGAAAGGAAAGAGGAGAGGACGAGTCAGGAGAGGATGAGAACTACTCAATAAGTCCCAGTGTGATCAAAGCAATACTTTGACATCAAGAGCATGCCTTGCCTGCATGCTGAGTGGTTCATGCTAGACATGCACATACCCACTTTGAAACATTAAATTATACAGTATGTGACTAAGAAGACATATTCTCATATCCGTCCAGGTGATGATACTACACACAGTAAGATGGTCTGTGTTTCCAAAAACCTTCTCCTTACGGTTTGGTCTCGTAGCTGTCCGAACAAAGACAAAAACAGGAATTCTAATCGGATGATTCTCGTGACTTTCATTTGCTTTAAACACTGGTGAATTATGGGTAAAAATCCCATTACCTTACACCCACTCCTACCATACCACAATCCAAGCAAAGAATGATTTTCTACATCTCGGTCAGACTGTCATAACAAGCTCTACACAACAGCAGAGGGGACAAATAACCTGTTCTCTTGCTTGAAAAATTGGTTGCCACGACTCTATTTTTGTGACATTTTTCAAAATATTACAACCATCAAAATGAATTTACCGGTAAATCGGCCCAAATGTTATTGCCATAACTCTCTTGTCTTGTCTCCTGGAAGGAATGGAAACACTAAACAGAAGAACAGAACACTAAAGGCTTTTCTTTGTAGGAATTGTGGGAAATGTTAGAGAATGTGTCTCTCACAGTGGGAAGCTAAATATGCAAAATAAATGATGTAGTTTGAAAAAAAAAAAATAGCACAGAAAGTAAACGTGGAGATTAGGCCAACTATTTCCAGAGAGAACGTTTTTACAAATGTGTGCCAGAGCCCCCACCTCTCACCATGACATCGGACACCACACGTCATAACAGTTTGTTGTGCATTCTGCCCTGGAGCTCCATGTTCGGGGTGTTCATTATGGAGCTATTTCTGTCATCTGTGCCCTCCTCTGTCATTCAATTTCTCACTTTCTTTAATTTCCTCACTTTCTCGTTAGTCTAAACCAGAGATCTTCAACAGGGGGTCCGTGACCCCTAGGGGGTCCTCAGTTGCTGCAGGGGGGCTGCCAATTATTGTTTACACAATATTGAATATAGGTGTAATATAGGTAAGGTACCCATTGGTAGCCATCCAGATACATTTAAGCTTAATGATTCATTGTGCCTTCCACAACAATAAAACATGATGTATAAATAATAAAGAATTATCCCTTCATCCACCACTCTACATTTTATACAATTAACTGTATGTATGTAGTGTCCCTCCATATTTCTTTTAGCTAAGGGATCCTTGGCTTAAAAACCGCTATAGACCCCTGGTCTAAACGGTGGCAAAACAAAGGGGAAAATGTGCAAGGAGGAATGTATGATAAATGGTCTTGGCCAGACGGAGGTCACAGTTGCATGTTTTTTTTTAGACCTGTAAGCCAACAGGACACCATTCTTTTTTTTTTAACTATCCATCTGCCTGTCGCTTCATCCACCCCTACGATGCAGAGTCCTCCATCCAGCCCTGCTCATAATCAGATCTAGAAGCTCTATGCAGCATTTGCTGTTTTGGCTGACCACTTTAGTGTGTGTGTGTGTGTGTGTGTGTGGTAGCCTTCTGGCAGGTTGTTCTGCTTCTGGTTTCAGCACTACTAAAAAATAAATTCTATTTACAGATGATACACACCTGTTTGGAGTAAATAAATATGCTTACATGGACAGAACAGACAGACACCCACACACACTTCTGCGGTATAAACATGCATGTACAACACACACAGATTGTAACTTGAGGCTATACCCGTTGGTCCATAGAGTTCACCTTTCCAAATGTGTTAAATCAACAAAATGAACTTGCTACAATTAGCATAATAATGTTAATTATGGTAATCAACATTCAAAGTTGTGCAGGTTGGCGTGTGTGTTTAGCATGCTTAGGGGAGTGAAGAGATGAAGAGCAATTAAGGGTGAAAATGACTGAGAGAAATAGATGAAAGACCTTTTTACAGTAACTGCAGCCCAGCTGGCGTGTGCAGATGTGACGTCATGAGAGCGCTGTAACTATTTATACTGGCGCTTGGTGGTCGCGACACTAGTTGTAGTCGTTGCAGCATAAGCTACCAACTTTATTTCAACGGACTAGAAGAAGAAGAAAAAGGTACACAACGCCAGAACAGGCTGCAGCATTGATTTGATTCGTTAACCTACTTCGTCGGATCGAGCTTTTCATTCACCGCAAAAGAACTCATGTTAACCAATAATTTGTCTAAGTCATTTGTCAAAGAAACAATTTGAGAACATCACTTTGGGTTCTCAAAAGTTGCACTGAGAATTTGTATTGCTATTGTCATGCATGTTATCAACACAAATATGAATCTACATAGAAATAACCATTTGGCTGCAGAAAATGTGGAAGAGGACGGGAGGAGAAAGACTGTAGAAAGAGAGAGCCAGTTATGACTGGCCGCTTCATTGGTGGCTCCAAAGAGAAAATGAACCCACACACACACACACACACACACACACTGTTAATTATTATCCTGAATAATGAGAAGCAAACGACTCATTAAATCTCTCCTTGACCCGCACGCAGAAACTAGCCTCTGTTTCCTTCTTCCTTTTCTTTCTCACTGACTCTTCTGTACCTCATACAGGATCTGTCAAACCAGAAGCCTTTCAGCTGTGAATTATTAATTGGCATTAAAACACAATCCTCGAAAAATCACTGACCCCAATCTACAGTAGTTTTTTTACCAAATGGCTGGAAAGAATGCAAAGAAAACTCCTCAAATTCATGGGATACGAACTTTGTTGCTGCCCTTCATCACCCCATCGCCCCTTCTCTTTTTCTCTTCTGCCTCACTGTTTGTTTGTTTTTTGGACACCTCACAGTGTCTCTCCCTCCTGGGTACTGTCTACTAGAGCGAAAATATGCAGATACAATTGGCACAACAACAACAACAACCTTGCTTTTCTTACTCTCATGTGGCCGGTGTCATGAGACCACTGACCACCTGACTGCATCTAACGACTGTCACAGAAAACAAATTACATTGGGTTAAACACACACACACACACACACACACACACATACACTCATTGAGTTTGCATTTGCTTTCACATATATATATAGGCATGCATTTATGGATGAGAAAGCTTACGTGCACATGCCTAGACAAACACAAGGCGCTTTGATCAATATCGTTCTCTATCTGGAAAATCAATTCTCATTCTAATCCGATCAATTCCCTGTCAACGCAGCATTCTGATCATCAATAGTGAGATCAATGAATTCGCTCGTTAATCCTGAATTAACATTGATCCAGACTCCACCGTTATCACAATTACACCACAGCCTCATCATCTGGCAGCACATCCACACGGCTCTAATGTATGGAAGACTAGGTCACGCTATCTGAAGAGCGAACATTCAGCCACTCCTGGAGAACAAGCGACGAAGCTTTTACACTAAAAGCTTCAGGCTTTATGTTCTCAGGATAAGAGGCGATAAAAAGCAAATCCGTTTTGAAAGTCGATTTTTAATTGACGCTGGAGTGTTCCTGTGCTGCCACATGCTTTTTCTTTTAATTGCAGTGTCTGGTGCCCTTGTTGTTTTCTGGTATTATTTGTGGCGCCATTTCCTGTCTCCGAGTCCTTATGTGCATCCATTCAGCTTCTGCTCGCGCTACTTAAATGACTTCAGTGTGACTTTCAGCATCAAATAATGAGAGCACGGGACATGTTCATGAGTTACGCTGTCACTGGTTTATTTCTGTGGCCAAAAATGAAAAAGCATTTTCCAGCTTATTGACTTCAGCCTGTGTAATTTTATTTCATTTTCTTTGTCCTTTTCAGGGTGACGGGGATAGGTCGAAAGCAGGGAAACCCCCTCAAAAGATCAAAAACTGGAGTCAACACATTGTCTAACATATTTAACTTCTAGTATAGATTAAAAGATTGAGTTTGCGCAGATTTGAGCTGTTAAATAGCCTAAAATATACATCAGAAAAAATTGTATGTTTTCACAAACATGGACAAATGAATGACTTAAAATGTCAGCTGAGAGCAAACTTTGGACTCAAAGACACAGTTTTTAAGGGAATAATAGCAATATTGTGTTCACTCTATTTCTTACAACCTTGTTTAAAACCTTGTTTCTGATGTTGGTAATTTAGCTTCTCCAGTTCACGCACTTTGCCGTTCATGTCACTGGCACGTAGATCGCTGGCGGACTAACTGAAACCACATGCGCAGTAGAAAAAGAAACGTACCACCTCCATGCTTATAGGAAACTAAACCCAGGACATTATACTGCCAGGAAACAGTCAACAACCTGTGCTGGCTCAGTCCTCCTCAACTGCACCAATACGCAGGAAATCATCCCCCCCCACCCACCTTATCCCTCGTTAAATGCAAACAAATCAGCCACTGTCGTTCTTTCCCCTCGTGAAGGCAAGTAAAGAGATGAGAGGTCAAAAACACTAATTACTGACTCCGTCATTTAATCTGGTTGAGACCAGAGATTAGAGTTCTAATCCCATCGCAGTGCTACAGGAAATTATTAAATCAGTGTAACATCTACCTGGTTTACCCTGTTTACTTGAATAGAGGGGAAGAGGACAGGAAAACAGAGATGCAGAGCGGAGAAAGGGGTCAAACATATCAAACCCATGGACCTATAGGGACCAGGAGATAACAAAGTAAAACAGTGTAGAAGCAAAAAAGAAAAACCAACTCAATCTGCCCCCCCACCCCCTCTCTGGGAGGTAATGCGAATCTGAAGGTAACAGAAGCCAGTCACAGTGGACATGCTTATCCTGACAGACTACTTTTGTGTGTGTGTGTGTGTGTGTGTGTGTGTGTGTTTGGGGTGATTGAATCCTGCATCCCTGGGGAGCCTAACTACCTCTCCATCTCTCTGACTGGCCCCATCAGAGAGAGAGAAAGACAGGGTAGGAAAGAAAAACAGAGAGAGAGATTTGGAAAGAATTAGAAAGAAAGAAAGAAAGAATTAGAAAGAAAGGAAGAAAAAAAGAGAGAGCAGTCGTTGCTGCAGCAAAGCCCAACAGCTCCCTCTGTCGTCACTTAGAAAAGGTCGGGCACCGCTCTCATTCAGTCCCCTCTTTACCTCTCTTTCTATCTTCTCTTTGAATTCTGTCTCCTCATCTACAACATCTCCCTCTGTTTCTCTCCGCAGCATTCACCTTTTCTCAAAGTAACATGTTTACAATGCCATGGTGTGTGAGAATGGAGCAGCTGGCGCCTAATTAAATATAAATATAACAATTACAGTGTAATAAATGAATCTATCTCGCTGCCTCCCTGGTAAGCTGCGTCAGTAGTGTTTGCAGTCAGCTGCTTTTAAACTCTTTCCGGTTGGCAATGCCTTTTTTTTTTTGTTCTTTCTTGAAAATTCAGTCCTGCACATTTCAAGAATGTGGAAAAATCAACACAACTTTGGCCAAACAATCTATAAAGGTGGCTCACTGCCAGTCAAACTTCAAAGTAAAAAGCAGGACATAAGCATATCATATGCAGGTGAGGATCATGCTATACATAAAACATGCATAGCTTTTGTCTGCAAAGTCATAATTGAATGACTTTGTAAAGAACATTAACATTTCAAATATTAATATTATTGCAAAAAGATGAAATGGATAAATGTCTGAAAAGGAGAAGACGATAAGGAACACAACTTCAATATGTATAGTTATTAACCCGTATTTAGCAGAGTCTATACTATTATGCACTTCCTGCATACTCCCCATCAACACAATGTGATCTGTAACCTTGATTAGAGCGTGCAGCTTAACTCAAATACAACATTCACTGGCCTAGATGTGTCTGTTCAAACATAGCTGAAGGAACACTCACAGATTTAATTATGTCTACAAACTATGAGGAACACAGCCATGAAGCAGAATATAACCATTGCCAGATCCTGAAACGGCTAACATTTCTGTGTCACTTACTGTGCGATTTCTTGGCTAAACATCAGTGAAAAATATCAGATACCTCACCCACCCCGCTTTCATCTGTCATCCAAGCCAGGTTTCTGTATACCGCTCACCCTAACTAGCACAAAGATCTACTGGTACAAGGGGATTCTGTGTTTCTGTCCTGCGATTTACAATCACGTTCCCAGACGGAAAACCTCGCTTTTGTGGGAAATGAAAAAAGGAGCTAGAGGTTGGTACCTGGGATAGCTAAGTGAAGACAAGCAGATTCTGGCTGCAGGTCTTGTTTCAGCTCAGACAGCGGTGGCTCTCTAAGAGGGAGATGAAATACAGTGCTGATAGAAGTCACGCTGTCCTCCAATTCTCCCCCGCCACCTCCTCATATTCTGATAGGAGTCATGCTCTTTTTCGTCTCAGCTCTGCTCTTCTGATCGCCTGCCTGGTCGTCTCTCCTCTCGTCTCCTCTCCCCCCTCATTTCCTCTTCGGCTCCTCTTTCTTGCCTCTTGATCCTCCCCTCTGTCCTCTATCCTAACTGAATCACTGACTGAAATACTGAGGCTAGAAGAATTAATTAGAGAATTAAGCAAACATCCTCAAACCCAAATTGGGCCGACAGTGTGGTGTTATTTACTAAAAACCCTTTAGTGGAGCCACAGTGAGAAGGCTCTGACATTAAGCCTATAGTCTCACAGCACATATAAAGGCAGCGATTCAACACTTTCAACACATTCTTTTCTTGGGATGCGCCTTTTAAGTGGCCATCGAACCACAAAGTCATCTTACAGAACCAAGATAAAAAGGGGAATTCTGTGTTTCTTCTCAACAATGTTGACTGGTCTGTAGGCTAATTAGCAAAATGCCGGGGGTGGAAATAAACAGTGCTGTCTGAAAAGTAACCGCATAATAAAGAAAACAGAGGAAAACCAACAACAGTGTTGCAACACTGGAAACAAGAGGGGAGGCACAAGAAGCTTCTCGTCTGTGAGAATGTAACACAAGAAGTTACAAACACTTTTTTTTCTGTTTAACAAACTGGAGCTAGGACCTCTGAAGGGCCGCTCTCTGTGCAGATGTATGTCTTTTGTTGACTGCAGGCTTTTTTTGTCTTCCTTTTTAAAGGCACTGTAAAAAAGAAACACATCACTGCAAGCCAGCCAAGCCTGGCCGGTAAGAACCCCTCTGTAGAATAAAATACAACAGCAAATTATTTTCTCAATGGCTCCCACAAGACTAAGCAGAGAGTCAGTGAGCATGGGGTGAGGAGAGGAAGAGAGGAAGAGGAGTGGGAGAGAGACGGGAGAAGATGAAATGGAAAAGGAAAAAAATAGGTGCTGGAGGTGGGGGAAGAGAGGAGGGATATTTCATAGAGCAACAGTGTGGGAGACAGAAGGAGAGAGAGGCGGAGAGCGAGAGAGATTATTGCCTGCTTGGGAGCAGCAATGTTGAGCTGTGCCATGAATACCAAACGCTGTACAGCCCAGTCAACGCCTCTCTCCTCTGCTCCCCAATTGAAAACGCAGCGGAATTGCAGCTGGCCAAATTATACATCGATATCTCACGCACTCTTCCCTGAAAACGAGTCAGCAGCAGCTCAGTACTTCATTCATCCATAATTATTCTTATAAGACCCTCACACTCAACCAGCAAGGGCACGTTTTAGGTAGCTTCCAGTAGATGTATGTGCAACAATTAAAGAATGATCTAATGTGGCCCTACAGGGACGATAAGCCAAACGCACGGACTTAATTGAGTGCAGAATATGCCTGCATGACCCTGTGGGCAAGGGATCTGCATGCAGTTTAATGCAGTTTCACCAGCGCTGGTGCACGCGGAAAGGGCAAGGACGCAGCTCTGGTTGAAGTATTCAAATGGACTGAATACTAAACCGCATGGGGGCTTCACATTTCAAGCGATAATTAACCATGCAGAGAGGAAACCGACGCAGAAAGGACACCAAATTGGCTTAAGTTGATTTTTTTTTAAAACTGTAAAAATACTCTTTAGGTAAAAACGCGTTTTTTGGGAGAAATAGACCTATATATGCCAAATAAATGCAACTGAAGTCCATCCAAAAAAGTGACGACCGTTCGTCTCTTCTGATTTATTAAAGTGATTATGAGAATTCTCGCCTTTGTGTGAATGTGAGTTGACCGTGAAGCATACACAAGCACTGAGCCTGCGTTGACGGTGATGCCAAAGAAAAGTTGTGGGTCGCCGTTACGCACAGGAGCCGGGAGGCACCGAGACGGCGAAAGAGAGCTTAGAGCGAGATTGTAGCCTCGATACGTGGCCAGACATACACGCATATAGGCTACACACACTGTCGGACGCGCACTCACGAACACACACCAAACGAGCGCAAAAATACAGACACACGCCAAAACACACGGCGCCGAGAACGTGTAATATACAGTCTGTGTTTTGTAAACAGCACAAATCCAACCGTCATCCTGTGGTCCCGAGGACCGAAGAAAGTCGGCACTGTTAACAGCCAGCAGCACAACAAATACACTCTCATTTGGTTTCCATTGGTAATGCGCAACGGCTCTGTGGGGTCCTCGTAGCGTATTCCTTACGTGCTCTAACATCAAAAAGTCGGACATCCTCTCACAGTGACCTTTTTATATATGTAATGCTTGTGTGACAACCCAGTGTTTGGATTAATCCAGAGTCTAATGCAGAATCTCTGCGGAAACAGCAACATTTCACTTGAGTCGCTCTCGCCTGTTTTACGCTCATTAAAAGCATCTGCAGAAAGACAGTGAGGGGAGAGAGAAGCAGACCGAGAGGAAAAAGAGATGAATGGGACTGTGTCGAGGTAACAGCAAAACCCCAGTCCTGGAACTCATGCGGTCCTTACCTTGGAAGTGCGAAACTCCGTGCGCAGCCCGTCTCTCCAAGGAAATTCCTCCAATACGTACAAGCTGGTCGAA
Source organism: Etheostoma cragini (assembly GCF_013103735.1). Classification (NCBI taxonomy): domain Eukaryota; kingdom Metazoa; phylum Chordata; class Actinopteri; order Perciformes; family Percidae; genus Etheostoma; species Etheostoma cragini. Next base: position 2,992,142 of record NC_048423.1, on the reverse strand, counting down.
AACGATCACTTCTCTCAACAAGTACTGCTTCTTTCATCAGATGTCCAACACATCCACTGATTAAAACCCCAGTTTTTCTGTTTGTGTGCGCTTGGAGAAAAGGGTGGTAAAAAACTGTTCTTTCTCCTATGTTTTATCCTGCTGGAGCGCAGAGGCAAGACTACACCAAACCAACCAACCAAACGGGTTAAAATGGATAAAAAAAGAAAGAATAAGATGATAAACAGAGCAGTAGTGCGTCTTGATGACGTTCCGAGACTGAAGTGATGAACGGGAGTGGTGAGTGGGTTTTGGGTGTTGGGAGAGAAAAGAGGGGAATCACGGTAGCATCCCTCCCTCCTTCGGGTATCAAATCCGGTAGTCTACCGTCAGCGCCGTTTATCCGTCCTCTCTCCAAGAGCCTCGGAAGCGGTGTGACGGGAACTGCACGGGCGCGCAATGGCAAGAGAGAGGGAGAGAGAACGAGAGAGAGAGAGAGAGAACGAGAGACAGAGAGAGAGAGAGAGAGCGAGAGAGAGAGCTGCCGATGGAGGGCGTTGGAAACTAGAGTAATTCTCTCTCTCCTCTCACTTTCTCTTCTCTGTATAATCGGTTTTACTATGCTAATCATATTTTATTTTGTTTTTTAAATAACTTTTAAATACCTAGTCATGGCAGGGGGGGGGGGATACGTTGTGGTTCTTCAGAAGATAAATACATCATTAAGAAAATAAGATCTCAGAAGATGATCTAATAGAACATACTGTAGGCTACCAAGAAACATAGATTTATTTAAATGTATGTAGATGTTTCTGACAAATCACTTGTGCGCTGAGTAAGTTGTTAGTGTGTGTGTGAGTGTGTGTGTGTGTGTGTGTGTGTGTGTGTGTGTGTGTAATGCAGAAGTGTTTAGGTGACATAATATTGCTGTTATTTTGACACTGTTCACGGCTTCAGCTCAACATCCAGAGTGAGAGGCTGCAGCAGAAGCAGCCCTGCAGAAGGGGGTAATTGAATGCAACAGTTGCTCTTTCCTCATTGGCTGAGAGCAGCGCCCAACTGCTGCCAGAGCAGATTTAGAATCTCGTAGGCAGCCAATGAAAGGAGGGAGGGGGAGTGTGGAGGGAGGAGAGGCAGAGGAAGGCCCTTCTTTCTGAGACACGACTGGCTGAATACAAGTCCCATTTAAAATGTCTCCGGCCAATGATAAAAGAGGAGGAATAAACTCCTGGACAGAGAACATTTCATCTTTTCAGTAGTTGACACAGATGGTGTGAATCTCTCAATCTATGTATTGTAAAAGTATTAAGTAAAGCCACACTTTATCTATTCATGTGTTTATTTTAAGTGTTGGCTCCACAGACGTTTTTGGGTCTTAATGGGTCGTCCCACATTTATCATTGCAGAGCTGTGGCACCTTTCATTTGGATTACTTGGATGGTTGGTTTATTATTTGTTTTATGTTTGTTGTTATCGGGCCCACTCCAAAAAGCTTTTAGTAGCTTATTTGGGGTTCCCCATTTCACGCATATGCACATGATCATTGTACCTCTTGAAATTGTGTTTAAAGATACAATGATGATGTGTATGTAAATAAATAAATAAATGAAACAATTTAGTAGATATTTTCCAGATTTTTACAAAAAAAAATACCAACCCATCCATCTTTATCCGCTCATCCGGTATCTGGTCGCGGGGGCTGCAGCTCCAGTAAGGGACCCCAAACTTCCCTTTCCCGAGCCACATCAACCAGCTCCGATTGGGGGATCCCGAGGCGTTCCCAGGCCAGGTTGGAGATATAATCTCTCCACCTAGTCCTGTGTCTCCCCCGAGGGCTCCTCCTAGATTTCTCTAAATAAGCAGATCAGATTCAAGTAACTCTGAAGTCCAAAAGTGTTGGCGGCTGCCAGAAGATTATATTCAACACATTTAACCTATCTTCATTTATGTCGGGTCATCTTTTCACAAGCAGAGCTTTAGAAAATGTGACATTAACGAGGGTAAAAAGCAAGAGTTGCTGTGTGGATTATGCACACATAATCCACACAGCAACTTATTATTTAGTAAAAATAGGGGTTTTGACTGTAGTTATTTTTTCGTACACTAAGCTACATCGCTGTCCTTTGAGAAAACGATAGCATCACTGGTTTCAGCTACCTCACCAATACGAGACGTTTACGTTGTCACGTAGTGACAGAGCCCTCTAGTGGCCGCAGTAATTATGACGTTCATTTTCGAGTCACCATGAGGATAAAGGTTCCCTAACCTTAATAAAGTATTTGTTCAAACCCAAACCCCAATGTTTCCAGTAACTTTAAGTACTCATTACCACAGCACGCAGGATCCCATCCTAAAACTAACCAAACCTTAACCATACAGGGAAACACAATGAAACTCTTGTCCCACCAATAAGGGCATCAGATCTGCAAGCGTTTCTATGTGTAGTTGTATAGGACATGCCCAAACAACATATTTTGTCATTTAATTTGGAGGACTATTTCTTTATAATGAACAGCTGGGCCCAGTTTGGAAACTGTGACCTAAACCCAGACCTGGACGTTCTGGTGATATATTAGATATACTAGTTTATGAATCATACAGTTTTTTGCCTCCTATAGAACTCATGCTGTGGCACCAAGTGCAGCTCACTGTACCGCATTGAGTAATTTCAGGAAACTGAAGAAAAAAGCGTTGTCTAATGTCCATTTTGGATTGCTCAAAGCTCAAAGCAGTCCTTTTTGTAAATGTCTGTATTTTGATAATGGTAGAGGTTTGAAAAGATGTGCTCATTTGCAAGTGGGACAGCAAGGGCTTTTTCTCAATGGGGAATGGTAGATGATAATACACATTTCATTATTGCATTCAGCAGGCCTTTATTACTTTAGATGCAAAATGACATAATTAGATTAAGAGAAAGGGCAGGTTGTCAAATGTAATTAAGTGGGTATTTTTGACCATAATGAATGCACATGTAAACAACTGCAGCTCCTTTTTGCTCACAGTCACTTCATTTCAGGGTGTCTGGTATGAAGATAGACAAACATTACTTTCAGTAGGCCTAAATGAGTCAGTCCTTGCATTCGTTTAAATCCTTAATGCACATTGACTTCTAGTCCGCAACCCAATCTCCTCATATCTTTTTGTTTTGTTTTATTTTATGTGCCGAAGCAAGGGGCAGCGAGCCAATGCTAAGAACTTAAAGAGGAATTTATTTTTGTCCTCCTCTTTAAAGACAGAAGATTTTATTGTTTTTTTTTAAAGCTTGTATGCATTCCCGCTGGTGCAAAATGAGGATCAACGGTTCCACCAATTTTCAGAGAAAACAGCAAAGCAGAAAACACGAGTCCTTTACTTTTTCTTTGGGAAGGCTGGGGGCGGGAGGCAAGACAAGTTTTTTTTGTAGAGAGAATATAATTTTTATATATATGAATTGTATACATCAAAATAATGGTGAAGCATATTGTCTTTCTTTAAAATTCATCATGTTAGACACTGAATGGAAGTAATTATAACTTGCAAGAAGAAACTTTAGGCGCTTACAGTTCATCACAGCAGTGCCAAGAACTCCTTTTTGTATGTAATTACTTACCACCAGTGTCATCTGTGCATCTCCATTGGAGCAGTTTGGGGATGAACTCATTAGTAAACCATAAACAGATCGACTGGACCATAATAGTCAGTCAGGTGTCTCAGCAGGTGGCCCACTGCTGGGAGAGGTTGGTACAACCCAGTTTAATAGCTGCCCAAATCTCCTGAGCATACCTTGGGCATCTTGATTCTAAATAAAAAGGCAGTTTATTTGCTACAGTGAGCTTTGGTTAACTGTTATTTAAATGATTATTGGTTGTTTTATTTGCATTTTTTAGATAATTTCTTTTCTATTATTATTATTATTATTATTGTTGCACTGTTGGAGGGCGCGATACAAGCATTTCATTGCATAACTTGTTATTCTAATGACAAACACCTTGAATCCTTTATAGTTTTGTCAGTGTGAGAACTAAATTGAGCAAAACACACTGTGATAATTTGTGGGAATGCTGTCTAGCATGCGTTTACAATTAAACAGATCATTGTCCCTTATACTTTGGTGTAGGTTTTTCAGTGAGTATATGCTATGACAGATCATCTAATTCATAGATTCATTCAATGCCACTTTAAACTCTTTATCTTCCATGGCTATTTTCATCATGGACCTTATTTTCTATCTGTCAGACTTGATAGAGTTTGATCAAAATCCTCTAATTTTAAAGACTAGTCTTCTCCCTGTCAAGACTAGTTTGTAAAAAAAAAACGTGAAGCAATTTCCCTCTCATACAATTTTAATGCTTCCTTCACATTTGTGCTCGTTTACTTCTTGCTAACTGGCTAGCTGTCAGCCTGTGCTCCAGAGTAAAGCAATGGAAAATATAAAGTGAGGGCTGTCAGGTCATGGCTAAACTAAAAATGAAATACAGGCATGACTTGTTAGAGTATCATTATAAGAAAAAAAACAGCGGAAAATGTTACCAAACCACAACCGATTGCCTTCTCACAGCAGGCACGGCGTTTACATTAACATATGTCAGGAAGAGCACTTGAAACTGAAACATTGCCCGTGAGGGAGTGTGGTCGCCACAACGAGAGCCTGCAGTCTAATGTTGGAAACATTCAGCTGAGACAGCAGCTCTGAAGTTGAAGAATGATTCTGTTTTTGAACACACTGACCCACAAACCCTCAAACAATAAGGGAATATTCAACATGAGCTGGGCCACCCGCAGGATATACACACACACACACACGCACACACACACACACACACACACACACACACACACACACACAACCCTGTACTTGTACGGACACTCACACATATTGAAAACAGAAACACAAGCTAAAATCAATTCAAACTTTTGCAAGAGCCTGCAAGACAAAAGACATGGTGAGTAGGGGTGTGCAACAAAATCAATTAAATCGTGATTCACGCTCTACCGATTCAAAATCAAGTCATAGAATTCCAAAAATCTATTGTTTTTTATTGTATATCTACTGCAATCACATGATAGATACTTTATTGATCCCCAAGAAGAAATTCAAGGTCCCAGTGTCTTACAGACATCAAACACATCACACACATACATCATAACAGGATGTTAAAATAACAAATAACTAACAAATCCACCTAACTAAATGGGTAGGAATATAAACATTCATGTACATATTATGGATGTACATACATATGAACGTTTACATATATACATACATATAAACTGTACATACATACATACATAAGTAAATACATGCATACATACATACATATGCACAAACATGGGAAAATGAACTACATTGACACACTGAATAGTTTTTGAATCTAAAATCCGTATTAAATCGTGACATTTCCTGAATCGTACACCTCTAAGAGTGAGGAACTGGCAGAATGAGAAAGATCTTTTCCCTTCTTTGCTCTCCTGATGTCACTGCTAAGTTATAAAGTATTAACACCTCAAACTGCAGTCACTCAGGCAAGCTGCATACTGCACTGTTCTAGACAACTGCTTGTGTGTCTGTCTGTGTGTGGGTAAGGCTGATTCAGTCATGACTATGGATATTGGAGATATGGATATGGATATTTAAGCCACAGTTTGGCTGTTTCCATCTTATGTTACGGGTGATTGGACACACAGCGCTTACTTACAAAAATAGGCTGGACTGACCTGAGTATTATTTACATTATCATGCTGTAAAGGGTTTGATTTTCAACCTAATGGCCTCTGCTAATGAACTGTAACAGGCATATGTTAAGGATGAGAACAGGTTCAGTGTCGATCTTTGTAATTTATCAAACTGGAAAATGTTGGACCCTGATTAGATTCCAATTGCTGGATTAGCTACATGTTTAAGCTGTGGATTTATTTCTGCCAATTAACTTGCTAGGTGAAAAGCTTATTGTATCATGGCCTGAGGGTGGTGTTATTCAACCTGCAAAGAGATGTCACTAACTTTCTTTGTTCCCTTTCTTTTTTATTTCTGGGTAGAGATGACATTTCGATACATTGGTTCAGTTTTATTTTCTTGGCATTAAACCCCCTAACCAAGAAGAGAAAAGATTAATGTGCAAGGCCATATCTTGCTTTGTGGCTTCTAAACAAAACAAAAAAATTCTGCAGCTCGGGTTTCACTGAAAAATGATAATTTCATCAGAAAATTGTGAAAACTGTTTCTCACAAAACGAGTAATGCCAAAACAATGCAAAGGTTGTCATTAATTACAAAAAGTACTTTGATAGCACAAAGGCTTTCTGTTGGAAACTGCAAGAGAAACACAATCTTTTTTGAGAACTGTTTATTAAGTGTTTTGATTCAAATACAATAAAAAAAAAAGAAAAAAAAAAAAAGAAAGAAGACAAGACTATTGTAGCAATGTTTTAGCCTGGAAATCCAGACCCAAATCTGAAAAGATTAAGAGTCTGGCATCGAGTAATGAAAGTCTCCCATCTCAAGGGGCAGCACCAAGCGTGCCTTTGGAAATATCATTGAACCTAATTGGATAACACTACGACCAATCACAACAACCCACGGGTGACGTATCCAGAGCCCCATACGCCTAGCTACCAGCGGAGCTAACTGCTAGATTAAACTGTCATCTGTTTAGCTCGCCTCCGGAGATCATGATGATGATAATAATAACAATAATACATTTTATTTGTACTGCACTTTATATTTATGCAAATCCCAAAGTGCTGGATACACCGATGTGATTGGTGCAGCTCGGCTACAAGGGCATAGTTAATGAGCAGCATTACTCGATGCAAGAGTCACTTGCTGAGCAAATTCAAATTGTGCTCTCGCAAGAACTCTGGATTTCCAGGAAAGCAATTTGTTGCTAGTTGTTATCTCAGGAGATACACGTCTGAGCAAAATGTTTTCATTTTATTGCCGTCATGATCTTCCGCCAACAAACTGCTAGTTCACTTTAAATAAAACACACACTATCTCCTTCTTCATTCTCATGTTTGGGTTATGTGTGGTGAGGCTGCCGGAGTGATTACACAGGGATTATGGACTGGGCTTTTAAGGGCAAGGTTGTTTGTTTTACAGCTTGAGCCTGAAGGATACCAGGGGCTTTAAGGGGATGAAAAGAATGGGGCACATGTTTTGTTTTTTATTTATTATTATTTATGTCTTATGTTCCCTTCTTATCTTTCCTGCCTTCATTCTGTTATATTTCACATTTGACCACTCTTACTATTTCTATGTATTTACCCTCTCTCCTTTCATTTCTTCTTCCCTCCCCCAGCCACCTTGGCACCACAGCGTTCACTTATGGAGGGCTGCAGTGACCAATCAGTGGCCTGGGATTATCGCACAGTCTGCAATAATTGAATTTGGGCTGGTCGGCACGGTAACTGAGCTGTGGAAATTGAGTGAGTTGGGACCGTCTTAGAGGGACAGAGAATTGGAGAGGGATGCAGTGTCATAGACAGAGAAACGTAGGAAGATAGAGGAATTGGGAATGCTTATAAAATTAGACATTTATCAGTGATAGAACGAGAGGAGGAAAGAGATCCATCCATCTGTCCATCCATCCATTTTCTATATATGGTTATGTCTAATCAGCTTCATAGTGATGCTGAAGAAATGGTCTGAGCAGATACAAGCAAGGATGAAGAGATGGAAATGAAGCTTTGTTCTTCAGGGATAGTTGGAAGGAAAGCAAATCCCAGAGTGACATAGAGAGAAGAGATGGAGAGATTTAGTGAGGAAAAGATTGAAAAAATAAAAAGAGCTCTAGAGATGGAGAGCTGTGGAAAGAGAGAGAGGGAACAGAGCGGCCTTGTGTACGAGTTAGCAGTGAGGAGCAGAGCTGCATAGCAATCACTTATTTGCTATGCTTTAATCAGCCAGACAATGCTAAACATTAGCTCGCCTCCTACATTCTAGACTCATTTAATCAGAGTCCTAACTCTGTGCATTAGCCTCCTCTTTATACATCAGTGTGTGCAGCAGTGCAATGGCAGGAGAAAGTAGAGAGAGAATGAAACGGATGGACTCAGACAAAGACGGAGTTAAAAAGACTTTTGACCGGCCGACATGCTTCTTAAAACGTGTCTACCAATAGAAAATGACGTTAAGAGGAAGGACAGGGGACTTGTTATAACGCAGTAGAGATGCAGTAAACCTAAGGTGGGGGGAATAAACATGGTGAAGATACCACTCCAATGCTAATTAATGTCTGGTTAACACATAAATAATATGTAAATCATTTTGATTATAATGCAGATAAAAAGTTGAAAGGCAGGACAAAAGAACAGCATGCAAATACTAAAAAGTTGAAGAAAAAACACATTAGAGGACATATAACATTAAAACCAGAAGATAATGATAAAGGTTTTAAGAAATTCAAAAATCCAATTCCTTTCCACACCATTCAGAAATGGTCTTCTTGTGTGCTGTTTTCTGGGTGAATTTTATTTCGCCCTACCTAATCACTAGTAACTGATGATTATGGCTACTTTGACGTTATTTTAAGCGGACATTGAAGCTGCGCTAGCAAGCCAACAGTTAGCATAAATTAAGCAAGTTTATCATTTAAACCCACTGGATTTGAATTGGAGAAATCCCTTGAGGTCACCATTATGTCCAACATCTTTCTCTCTAAAGGAAGCCTTATAAAGTCGTACTATTTTGAGGTGTGTCTTGGCTCACGTGATGCAAACAGCTCATGAGCTCACCCAGTTGTGCTGGGTATGGGATGCTGATAGCCAGGCTCTCATTGGCCAGCTGTTAGCCAATCAGAATCAATCAAAGCAGCTTAGCTTGTTGTATATTAATGACAACTGGCACAGATTGAGCGGAGTCTTTCTGCAGGCTTTATAAACCAAACTAGAATGGCTTGAAACAAGGTAACCAAGGCCTTTGTTCCACAAAAGATGTTACAGAGTCCATGGCAGAACTTAAGAAAATACCATAAAGCAATGAAATACATGTGGCAGGGCACCTTTTAATATAAATACATGTTTATAGAAAAATTGTCCATCAACATTGGTTCAAATCTGTGGTGCCCTTTATCAGTATAAAGTAAAGCCTAGACTAGAAACTAGAAAGGGGGGCACACTCAAAACCTAGTTCAAGTCAGGCCAGGTTCTCATGAGGCTGGTTCTATACAGCACTTTGGATCTACACCATGTGTCTAACACTGTGTGAGCTCCTTGTTTCTGGCTCTTCCCCTGTTTTGCCCCACCCTTTCATTTCAATCTCTCCTATCTGTTTCACTTTCCTCCCTTCTTATCTCTGATAGCACCTTATGGCTGATTAGACAATGATGGGAACTAGGCCATTGCTTTCTGATTCAAACAGCGGGAAGCAGCCCTATAATTTACATATGTATTCTAACTTGCATACACACAGATCAAAGTATCATACAATGGGAAAGCTTTCAACATTTACCACACATAGCACTTTTTGATGCCCAATTATTCAAAATGACACAATGTAATGCATGTAGAAATAACATTTCTTGCAGGAATGCAAAACTGTTTCACAAGATTTCCTGACCAGTGCCGGCTTTCTTTAAGCTGACATCTGAGAGGGAGACATAACACAAACGCACGTGGCAAGCAGAGCCCACCACATCATACAAAATGGCATTCTCACTTACTCCCCAGACATGGGAGATTAGGCTTCTGCCAAAAATATTGACTATTGGATTTCACAGAATAAGCATCATTCTGTTCAAAGCAACTCTTTCTCTCCTTGTCTTAGTCTATCATTCTCTCAGTCTAACTGTCTTTGGCTTTTTCTTCCCCTCTCACATACACTGACACAGCATGCCCTTTACCACTTTCTACCTCAATTCATTCCAATTAGAACATATTGATGCGGGCTTGCTGCTACACACTGCAGTTAAGGAATGTGTTGAGACTATTATTTTTTTAGAAGTCCCTGCAAAATGATACTAAAAACCACACTTTACTTAAAATGTTTTCCTGCTGTTGTGCGTGAGAAAGCGGCAGCCGTGGCCTATTTGCATTTGGTATTCAGTCAATGGGGAACCTAAGCATTTCACTCTTTAAACCGCATGCAAGCTGTTCAGTTAACACTTTTCACTTTCTCTGCAATTGTTCCATTACTTTAACAAAGGTTCATTCATTTAAAAGAGACCGGTTTTGTGCAGGAGACAGGCATTTTTCTTCTAGTGCAAGTCAATAGGGATTCAACACCGTTTTACCAAACTAGATGTAAATGTTTTCCAAATTGATCGAGTCACAGTTGCCTACTCCTTCATGCTGAAGGGATAATCCCTGCAAAACCCTTCAAAAATCTGAAAAGAACATTTTTAATAGCTGAGGTAGAAAAGTTGGCATGTCAAAAAAGAGAAGATGTGATAAAAGCCGACAAAAAGATTGTGTAATATACCTTGATGTTGTGCTACCTGCCTTTTTTCATGTCATTCATGTCACCCTGCCAATAATCAATACAGGCTTCCACAAAACCAGAAAGCAAAATTTGATTCCAGATGGGGGGTACCCCCCCTCCTCCTCTATCAGCGTAGCAAGGGATAAAAACACCACAGGGTACATGTGGTTCAGGAAGAGACAAATTAATTAATACAAAAACACAAATGCCATCTTAAGTGGGAAGCAACAATGAAATGCCATGATGTATCCGAGTCACTGCTGCTTCATTAATCATGTAAGGTAGTTTGTGGAACACAGATTAGCATTAATGTTGCTGACATTTCTTAACTTTACTTTTTAATGTGTGTAGTATTTTAATTGAAACATAACTTCTGATTTAGCACTATGATATGTTTCTATCCAGTTGTGTTAACACACCTTTTAGGATATCAGTGCAGCACACAGTCCAAGCCAAAACAATGCAATGCTTACTAAGAATGTGCTCTCCTCCAGCCTATGGTAAGCATTTTTGCTTTTTAAGCCTTCAGCTGACACTGTAAAACACTTCGGGTAAGTGTAAGTCCAAATTTATGAATCCTGCTCTCACAAATAGCCTGAAGACAATACATTTCATGCCTAGACCTAGCCAATCTTTGTGTTTATTTTGACATCATCAATAAATAATTAGGAGCTAAATTCAAACGTTACAGCAATAGCAGACACTTGTGGGCCAGCTTTGAAATTGAGCAGATGTGCTTTTCAGCCGCCACACACCCACATGACTTATATTAAGCTCTCAGTCAATCAGTTTAAGGGTGAAAGATGTGTTTTTGTTTTCAGTAGGGGGCACACCATTTTGTTTGTGTTGAGATTTCAGATCCCTTTTAAAAACAGCACAGGTAATTAAAGATTTAATCCATTTTCCAATTTTCCAACAATCACATGGCAACCGTGTTTAGGGGGGATTTAATTACACTCAAAATGACGCTGTTATTGTTGCAACGTGCCTAATATTTTTTGAAGTTACTGGGTTGTGTTCAGACTCAAAACCTTTCAGCAGTGTTCTTTTACATGCACTTGTCTCTTCTTAATGTGGCAGAATATCCCTTTAACATCAGGTTTTGGTCGGCTTTTCCACTAGGCTGGTTAACGTGTGAAAGCCTCATGCGTTTTTCTTGTGTTCGTTTTTTTGTGGGTGTTGTTTGTTGCCTGCTAATGTGTGAAAACCACTTGTTTTCTTTAGCCGTAACCCCTTGCTGAGCACAGGTCAAAAAGGACTCACACACACACACACACTCTCACACTCATCTGTTTTTCCTGCATCTCTTCTCTCAGCAGGACTCCTCTCTTTGTCCATCTCCTGTCATTATCTTATCCCTAACTGATGACTGAGTGGAGCATGGCTGCAGATTGTGTGTGTGTGTGTGAGAGAGTGATAAAGAAAATGAAAGAGTTAACACAGGCACTGTGATATCTCTCTCTATTAATGTCTATCAGAGTTGTGTTCTCCTTTACACCGTCTGCTGCTTTTAACATGATAGTCGCTTCAGCAACTCTTAGTTTATAGCATATTTATGCCTTTTCTTCTCTTCAAATCTGTTTGTTTTCTAGGCAGTGGGTAAGTTGCAATTCTCTATCCTCAGGGCTCCCCAGTGCAACCAAAGCCGTCTCCTGCAGGCCACTAAGCGACTGCACTGGAGCGTTGCCTTGCTCAAATGTACTTAAAGGGTAATTGTTCACTTTACCCACTCACATTTTGCCAGCTGGGCCCGAGAGTCTGATATTAACGGCCAAGCAGACTAAACTTTTGCTCCTGCTAAAAGTAAAAGGACAGGAATATTTCTTTAAAGCTGCAATTTGGTTCTGGTTGTGGCACGCATATTTACACAATTCATTTACACACATAATAAACAGTCCAACAGAACAATTATGAGAATGTTAGAAAGAGTTTCAGTACACACAGATTAGTAGCAGTGGCATGTCCATCACCATACCACATTTATCACTGTTTACAGAAGGTAACTTGACCATTTCTTGTATGCTGGCTGTTTACAAATCTAATGGCTTCTTAAGACTAGACTTCTTTTTATTTGTCTTTCCTACAGGCGAGCTATTTGACAGTCCTGATGGCAGCAGCTAAAAAATGACATACTGTCAAGGGCAAGAGTTTTAGCCAATAATTGTAGAGCCGACTTTTAAGAACTTGTGTCCTTTTTGACAAGAGGATGCAAACCATCATTTGAATGCAAAAGTTAAAACAAAAGTGTGTCTAGTTTAGTGTGTCTTTTTAACGAGGCTAGTATAGTATTCTCCATTAACATTAAATGTTCACGACTAAGTAGGCAACATCAAAGTTAAAAACAATCTTTAGGTATTACTTATTAAGGCGTTGACACTCAAAAACTTTGATTTGATCAGATTTAATTGACATTATCCAAACAATCAAATGTCATCAACTGTCCCCAAAACAGTCATATTTCGTGGACTAATTTAACCGTAATGTCCGCCGAAACGGCCCGGCTCAAAGTCACCTAGTATTAGGTAACTGTGCCACCAACTACCACCGATAGAACAAAGGTCTGTAGCCAGCGTCACGGACCACCCGGTGTCATGTCCCCAGCCGGCAGTCCTCAGATTTCGTAGGATATCATACGTTTTGGCGTGCATCCATTTCTGTTCGATATCATACGGACTCATTTATAAGAATACGTTTTACATTCTAATGCAAATGTTGCTAAAACCTTCAGAAATGCAGATATCTATCATGTGGAATAACACAAACTTGTTAACTTTGGCAGAAAATAGCGTTTTGATATAGGATCCCGTCACTTATAGTTGGAAGTTGTTCGGGAAAATAGTTTTTTAGGGCTTTTAAACGTCTCCGTGTCCTACCGAGCTGTGATCCCTTGCTTTATGATTGCAGTCTTGCAGCAGGGGATAAGCGCTGCCAGTTACAGATTCCTCCCTCAGTAAATCCATGTTTTGTGCCATGTGTTGTTCACCACAAGCGAGGTCATGCCGGCCACTCAGTCCGTTCATCTGTTAACTTTATTTTCATTGCTGTTCCCACATCATGAGCTCCAATTATGATTGCTCACAACATGGCTCAGTGTGGGCATCCTAACCACTTAAAGGAAGCGTGAAGAAGAAGAGAAAGGAAGCGGGATCCGGTGTTCTCACATAGTAGGTCATCGCCGGTAGTAAATAATTGCACCCTGGAAAAGAAAAAGAGAGCCACAAATAGGTCTGGGTACCGAACTTCGGTTTTTTTATGGTACTGACCGAAATGTTTCGGTTTTACACAGTATCAAATTATGCCAAGTTTCGGTGATTGGCTGTAACGTTAAACGTGATTGCGTCACCCAGGAAAAATACATACGTGGTTACGCCAACAGACGGGGTTCACGCGTATCTGTTGTGAACTGGTTGCGAGCATCGTTGTACCGCTTAAAAATGCCACCTAGATCAAAAGTGTGGCTTCACTTTATTAAGATTGATGCCCACAGTGCGAAATGCAATATATGCAAAAAAGACATTGTTGCTAAGGCTGGCAACACGACTAATTTGATGAAGCACCTGATAGTGCACGGGATCAATTTAAGAGCGGAAAGTTGCACAGTGTTTGACTGCAAGAAGAGCGGACCGCAGCCTCCTCCTCTCAGCCGCCCGTGGGCAATGCAAAACCAGAGCCGACTCCGAGTGATTCAAAATATCCACCAGCGGACTCCGCCTCATCAAAGAGTACCGAGGACGGCACTGTGTCTGGGATTTCAACAGGCAAGTTTATGTTTATCAGCCTTACTGCAACTTAACACGTGCATCGTGCTGAGTTAGCGTGTAGCCTTATTTTATTGCTCCGTAGCTAGCTAAATAAAAAGCTCTCTGCTCTTGAGGAGCTATTTGCTGATGAAGACATGGCAGTTGAAGCAGTTGAGAACAGTTCTAGCGACACAGACAAGATCCATGAGGAGATCCAGCGGTACAGAGGTCTACCGTCTACCCTAACTTCTGGGAATGCAGTGACCTGGTGGTGGAATGTGAGGGACAATATGCCAATGCTATCAAATTTGGCAACCAGGTATCTCTGTGTGCAAGCATCATCCACACCCTCAGAGCGTACATTTTGTACTGCTGGAGACACCATCAGCCAGGAGCGGGCTTGTTTGTCTCCTGAGAAAGCAGACAGAAGGAATTGTAAACAAACATTGTGATTTGTTCTGTACAGTAGATTTGTATTATTGTTCAATACAATACATTGTATTAAATCGTCATCGCAATATGAATCTGCGCGGTAAACACATTGTGAAAGGCTGTGATATATCGCAAAAGATACTTTGTTTGTTGTATTTAAGCAGAATACTAACAGCAGCAGAAATGCAGAACTGAGTACACTTGAATATCTGTTTATTCGTAGCAAGTATAATCATTCGCGATATTTAACGTCATTGCAATTGTCATATTTTCCCCTTATCGTGCAGCCCTAGTATCTACTCTGAAGACATAACTTGTGATCACTGAGAACTTGTGTGGCAAACTCTGCTTGTGCACATACAGTAACCCTTCGGATCCAACCCTGTGGTTTTGTTTATTCTTTAATTAGAGAATGGCACCTTTTATGAAGAAGGGCTTTGGTGTGGGATGCCATGGCAACACATAAAAAATGTGGTTCACTCTGAGGTTCACAACTTGAGCAACTAACGGCAAGACACCAGCAAATTGACATACAATATATATATACACACACACACACACACACACACACTAAGTATGTATAAATATACTTATTAAGAACAACAAACAGCAAGACACATCAAGGTCAAAATCAACCTTGCCTCTGAGAAGGGGAGGAGAGAGACAGAGTGAGGAAGAGCAAAAGACTGAGGCAGAAATATAAGAAAAACAAAGAGGGGTTAAATTAAACGCTGCCCAGTGCTTAAATACATGTAAATAATTTAAAGGATCAGAATATCATGGATACTGCACTATTTATGCATGTTCATATGTGTCTGTGTGTGCGACTGTGTATGTACTGTTTAAAAAGTAATTAGTTACTAGTTACTTTTCCAAAAAATAACTAAAATAGTTACTCAGTTACAAATTATAAAACTAACTAGTCAGAAAGTAACTATTTACTGTTACTTTAAAGTACATTTGTTAATGATCAATTGAGCATTTTTGGGCTGTAACGATAACGGTGTCATTAAGATGGTAAGACTTTCAATTGAATCACTTGTTACAGAAGAAAGTAACGCCGTTATTTCTAATGCTGTTATTCTGTCACTGGCAGTGCGTGTTGTGATTTAAATAGATTGTAATTCAGTGGAGGTAGGCTGTTCTTTTGACTCATGACCATAATCAGTCCCAGCTGGATCCGAGGGAATGATTGGAGGATTAGTGTGAATGTGTGAATATCACAGCATGTCTGTCAAGTCAGCAAAGACACAAAGAAGGGTCGGGAGAGGTCTCATCTAAAAGATTAGATGCATTTGTTCCCTGGATCAGAACCTGTATTATCTTAAAGAATAAGAGATGATTGGTGTTGCTCAGATCGTCGACAGCTAATTACAATATTATTCCAGATATTGACAACTACAAGAAAGGTGATTCTTCTCAAAGAATCTTAAACCAGAAAGACTATTTGTATTTGTACTATTTCATACTATTTCATAAGCACAACAATTACAGAGAAGCAGTTGTTTGTGATGGATATCTGGCTTTCTCCAACAATGCTTATACACATGTTAGGGGTGGGGGAAAAATCCTTACAGCATAGTATTGCAATATTTTTTGTGGCAATACTGTATCAATACACAGACGCCAAGGGCTATCAAACTTTTATTATACACGTTATGTGTGGGTCAGTTTGTCTGCTTGACAGCCCCATTTTGCAGCATAAAAATTGAAGTGATATGATCACTTATTTTTATTTTTATTTTTTAGATCAAACAGATGTCGACAAAGTTTCCTTTTGGGGACATAGTTTAAAACTGGGAAAATTATGAAGCTGGAAAAAAGGTAAGACATTGCAATAGGTTTAAAATTGCAATAATGTTGTATTGTGACATAAGTATTGTGATGATATTGTATCGTGAGGCCTATGGTGATTTCCACCCCTAATGTATGTACAGAAAGAGAAAATCCTACAAGTTAAAAAGGAGAATCAAAGACATAAAATAGTGCAGAAGTTTAATAAATACATATACAGTTATTCAGTATATAGGGTAGACAGCTCTTGAGACAGACAGCTGTACAGCAATTGCAAAATGAGTAAAGTGTAAACAGTAATGTAGATGTATGCGTGTACCCAGCACATTGAGGGTTATGCTAAGGACAAGATGCTTCTGTTTGCACTGAGTTTTTAAGTCAACTGTTCCTAGTTCCAATAAGGCAGCTCCCAATGGAGCACCGTTAATTGCCACTTTAGATGACTCAAATGAGAGTGCAAATTAGATGAAAATGCTCAGCTGACCTCAACTTGAATGAATTTTTGAGGGTCAGTAATCCAAGCTGACGGCGTTATGTTAACAGCTTTGAAGAATCTATTAGACCCCTCGTGGATTCAAGATTTGGCTTCAGGTGATCAGTAACCTATTATGGATTTGCTTTTAATAAAGAGTTTCAACCGTGTGCATATTGTTTCTACTCACTTATGTGGATTGGTGCATTCCCTTTGGGTGACAATTAGCTCACAACAGGCGCTTGTATTCCAGGCTCAGAGGACAATTAGCGAGCAGTGAGTTAGCGATTTCATGTTTGTCATGTTTGCAACACAATAGCACAACACAACCACCCACTGTGGAATTGGTTGAGTTATGGAGCTGCCATGTAGATCCTCATGAGCAGGCACACTCTCTCTGTCCCTCTCTTTTTCTGACACGCACACAAATAAGTATATAAATAAAAATGGCTTAGTCGGCTACAGGCCACTGATCAGATGACAAGACAATTCAAAATCATTAGAGCGCTCCTATGTGCAAAAGTCCAGACCCTCAAGATTGCTTTATTAAATATGAATAGAGAAAGACGTCGGTTGTAGAAATGTGTCAGCTATTTCTTTCATTTTATTCCATTAAAATGCATCTTCTTGTCTATTTTCTGTAAGACAGAATATTCCAGCAAAGCGTTCATTCCTCTCTCTGCAGCCAATGACTGTGAGAAAATGTCAGACTGCTAGAGGTAAAGTGCCAGAATTTCATGGGTGTCAATTGGAAAATCGAATCCAAAAGTTGATGTTGTTTTCAAGTCTCATGAGGTGTGAGACAGGTTGTGAAAACATGATGAATGTTTACCTACTGTCAGCATTTGTCTGATGTGCTTTGTGCTTATCTTCAGTAAGCAGTTTTTATTTACACGTGTTACTCAAACCACGGTCGTCTGCTTCACAAGCACAGCATGTGTTTATGGCGACAGATGGGCGAAGAAATTACCACAGTAAAGTTGTACAAGTTACTAGACGTCTAGAATGTAGTCTGGATCAACGGATGTATGATGATGATTTCCAGGTTAAAACCAGACAGGAGGGACTCTCTTTCCGTCCTCTGTGAGTTGCCTATCTCAAAATCCCTTCGCAACAGAAACAACAACAAACTTCGTGGTGGCAAGCTACACGCTGCAAACGGCAAGTTTTGAGGAAAGTTTTGATTGTGCAATAAGGCAGACCTGATTGGCTTTTCAGGGAAAGATTGTAAAGATTCACAAGGCATTTACTCCCTAACTGGGACCTTTTGGAACCGATATGATAGGATTACTGTGGGTGAAGTACACACGGCAATACGCTGGTAAGAGCTAATATATTTATCCACGTATCAGCTAAATGAAATAGCTCATGTTACTGTATTGTATAAACAGTTGTCATTTAATTATGCAGTGTTTTCTTTTGTGAATGTTCCAACAAAACAAGTTAATTCCCCAGACGTTTTTCAGAGCCATCGTTGCTGCATCCGGGAACTTAGTGCGAAAAGATTGTGACTGGTTTAAGGAAATGCAACCAACCCGGAGTGTTTTTCTTTTTCTTTTTTTTTCTCCTATCCCAACATGTATGTGTGGTGTAGCCAGACATTACTCCACCGCGCTCCGGAGATAGGTCAGGCAACGCGTTACTATCTAGAATTTAACAGTGGGATTCAGTTAACCTGTTAGGCAGGGACTAAAAGTTAATAATTAATTATTTGAAATTTCAACAAAACTGTGACTCTGACTACCTTACCAATTCATCTAAATTCCCTTACGCAGTTGTTTAATATCTTTAATAAATACAAAATAATCACTTCACACAGATGCTTTCTAGTTGTCACCAGGTAAATCACAAACAGGAAACCCTGCCACAGTGTGCATGTTTTCTATGCTACTAGTGAAGTTAACCCTCATGTTGTCTTCGGGTCAAATTTGACCCTTTTTCAAAAAAAAAAATTAATATCTGAAATAAAGGAAGTCAAAATACGGGTGAAAAATGTTGGAAAAAGCAGAAAAATCGGTGGGAAAAAAAATAAAAATACAAAAAATACAAAAACTTCATAAAAAAAGCTTTGAATGAAGCAACAAAACGTTGAGAGGGGAAAATGTTTTTCATGGTCACAGGGAAGACAACACAAGGGTTAAGTAAGTATATTACGAATAAGTGACTGCACCAATCAGAGGGACATCATTTTGTTTATTCTAAAAATGGCGATACATCATTGGGATAAATATCGCTTAGAAAAATCTTTTTGAAAAATCTGCGAACATTTTGTAAATTTTTAAGAAAAAACACTTTATTAGATGAAAAGCCTACGATACAAATGATGAAGTTACTCTTTATTGAAGGACCCTTTTTTCATGTTGTCAATTTAGAGATGTTGGTCTATTTCATTTCCATGTCTTCTTTTACTCTAATGGTTATACAACTTCCAAAATACACATTTAGATGATATTTGTTTAAACCGAACATTTCAGGGAAAATACTCTTAACTCATTAACTGGGGGAATTCTGTGCTGATATGTTTTAGTTATTTTGTCTATCCTGTTTCCCTGAAGTGCCTTGTCAAATTAATGCATATTAACGCATTTTAAATAGTAAACGCCTAATTTGCATATCACTGTGGCTATTGTGTTGATGTTATTAGACACAGATCTTACCGTAGCGGTTCACCTGGAGTGTGTTCTTGCGTGCCTGCGAGGAAAATTTCCGATCTAATATTTTATAATTCAAGAAATAAGTTTCTTTTACAGGGAAGCTGTGTGCACACATACACACACACATACACATATATATATATATATATATATATATATATACATATATACACGCACACACATATGCCTCCTGCATGTTAACTTTGTTCTTGCTAGTTAGACTAAGACCCAGTAAAAATACAGTTGGGTGTGTTGGTATCTTGTCTTTAAAGATTACCACCACTACAGTAGGAGTTAAATTCCTTGTTTTTTAAGGGAGCTATCTGAGCAAACATGCTAATTATATGGCCTTAAGTATGAATAAGCTGCCAAGGATACAGTCAAAAGCGGAGTTTGATATTCGAGCCAGGTTAGGCAAAAAAACCAACTAATTGTAGCAGCTGAGACCTGTCCTACCACTTGGGGAACAAAGCACGAGCACATATGGACAAAAACAAACATGCTAAATAAACATTTTTTTCATACGTTTTTTTTTTTTTTTTACACCAGTTAAAGTGTAGCCCAACAGCGACCAATCAGTGCTGGACCTGCAGTCTGTTGAGATGCCTCTTCAAACGCAGAAACAAAGCGCAATCCATAAAACGTTGAGAAAAAAATCTGAATTTTGCGGTAATCCAATGAAACAAAAAAAAGTAATCCCTGGCGATCAGGTGATGCGTATCTCTACGCCTGTTACATTCGCCCGCCCGCTCCAGACAGGTGAGCGAGGCCTCTACTTTGCCGTTTTAACTAAGTGGAATAAAACGTATCCAAGTCCAAATCTGCACAAAATGTGCACTCAATTGGTAAGCTCACAGCAGATGTATATACATGGCATTTAGGCAACCTTTATTGCAACGTTGGCACGGCAAGATGTCCAGACTAGTGCAACAGTAACTTTTGTTTTTGGTGTCCTGCATATGTGTCGACAATGGTCTCAGATGAGAGCTACTTGTCAAATGACCCAGAGCCCTAAAAAAATAATTTTTACTAAACAGTAAATATTAGATTAGATGTATTTTAGTTGTCTTCTGTTATTTAAAAATGGTTATTAAATATCTGGTAATTCCACATATTAAACCTATTTTTAAAACTTTGAAGAGAGAAAATATAACACTGCAGCGTTAACAGCATCACATTTTGTTCCTGCAGACATTAGCTGGGACATTGAACACACATAAGGCACATCTTACCGCCTGTCCTTGAAGGTTTCTACATATTTAACTTTTTATTGTCAAAAAGTAGACATTCGTGAAGCTCAGTTACAAACAGTTGTACTTGAAATACACATCCTAAAAATGACTAAGGGTAGTATAAACAAACTATTTTCTGTTTGTCTGTCTCAATCATCTCTTTTAGTGTCTTCCTCTGTTGAACAATTAAGTCAATTCACTCTGACTGTTTGGCTTTGTGTGTGTGTGTGTGTGTGTCTCTCTTTTTTTCCCCTGCCTCCCTCCACCTTTTACTGTCTCCCTCTGTCCAAACATTTAGTAGCCCTTGAATCTCTCTCTTTCTATGTTTGGCTTTATCTCCATCGTTCTCTGTCTGGTGATGGATGGCTCAGGGTGAGGGGCTGTGACTTTAGCTGGACAGAAAATAACTGGCTTCACTGTCTTTCTCTCAAACACAGACAGATACACACACATAGACGGACTGGCCCATGGGTGGTCTTGTATGTGTGTGGGTGTGTGTTGGCGGGGGGGGGGTAGTTATCAGGCTAGTTATCTGAATGATTGACAGCCTTACAGTAGATATAAACCACAGATGGAGACAGAGAGCCACACAGAATACTTACTTACTGGCACACCCAACTGTGTTAAGCATCCTGTGTGAATAACATTAAACAGTGTTAGTCAGAACATTTTTAGTGCTCCATTTTAAGGAAAATTGAGGGATGGTGAACTTAATAAATTTATAGAGGATAAGATTGACTTAATATGTAACAAAGTTAAATCCAGAGTTAAATCCAGAGTCCTAAAGCTTATGTGTCTGGCCTCCTCGTGTGCGTGTGCGTGTTGTGAGGTGTCAGATGATTGCAATCAGTGCATACTGTGCATTTAGTCAATCCCTTCTGTGGTCATTATCATGCTGCCTATGTAACCTGGCCATTGCAAGTTAAAGATTGAAGTGTGAAATAGACACTCACGCACACCCACCCACGCACGCACACACACACACACCTGCTGCAGATACTCTATGGAATCAATTTAGTCTGACTGCCACTTCTTATAACACACCACAGCTTTCAACTGATTGAATCTACAGCAGAACTCTGATCAGCAATTCAATTCAGATCACCCCCCCCCCCCCTGCACAGATGACTTATGGTACACCTGAAAAATGTATTATATAACTGCAGAGTTCTGCTCAAAGTTCATGTTCTCCATTCTGTATACTAATATTATGTTTGTATTGGCAAGAAAAACCCATATTGTCTTCCACATAGACATAGACAAGGGTTTTATTATCTGGAGACCAAGCCAAACAACACTATTTGTTTTTATAAATTCTTAAATTACACTTTTTAAATTGGAATTTCATTTGTGTTAGGTCCCCAAAAGCTCATTTTAGATGACAACAATGACAGATCATTTAAATACAACTGCACATGCTTTATAAAATAGTTCTTTTGGATATTGCACATCAATACTCCCCTGAAATCTTTTTATCATAATTCTTCAAGAATTGGCATTTAAATTAAAGTTGTTTGCAAATGTGCTTACTATAAGCATTCTGGGACATCACAATGCATTAAATTGCTTCTTCGTGGATTCTAAAAAAAACATAATTCATATGACTGTTTGTTTCTCTCCAAATGCTCCAAATTTGTAGTATAAACAATGTTTTAGACCTTTAGTGTGTAACTTTTCATGTCAATAAAGCATTTATAGCTATTGCTGGTTTTCAGTGTCCAAAGTAATGAAAGCACGCATTAAACATTGCAACATTAAAATTCATAAAACACATGAACATGTTACATCCATCTTTAACACCCCTCCACCCCCACGCTGTCCGGCAACCAACGTAAAAACTCAAATTTGGATTTCAATTTTTGAATTTTGTTCAATGAATCTCCAAAGGAATTACTCTTCTTCACAGGCAACCCATGTGTAAGCTTTACCAGACATAATAATGAGTAACACCTGTGATGGACCGCAGTATATCCGTGGTCTCATAGGAAACGGTGTATGTCTTCGTCAGTGCCGTTTCTGAGTGTATAAACAAAACAACACTCTCTTTCAAAACCGAAAAAGAACCAACTAGGAACCCGCCTCAGCTCAAATCAGGATGGTCCAAGTGGCATTTTACAATAGGTGTTAGAAGCACATTTGAAAATAAAGTCATTAGTAGTCTGTGACCGATGCAAACTCTGATCTTGCACCACCCCGACCTCCACACCCTCACTTTGCTTCGCCGTATAAATGACACACTAGATACTGCAGAAGCTGCAATATGAACAATATTCCTAGGGACACTGGGCTTGAAGGCAACACTGCTCATGTCCAAAAATGACCTGCATGTCATTGCCCATAATTTCCCCTATTATAGTTTCTATGTTAAGCCGGAGTCGTTTGTTCAAGGTGAATTTTACCACTGAGAAATAGTTGTTCTACCAGGTTTCAGAAGGGATTTAGAGCCAAGGAGAAGTTTGGTCTATTCAGTGGTAGCGCTGGATTTACACACATCACTGCGCTGGGAGTAAGGGGTTGTGGGGAGGGGGGAGATAAGGGGTGAGGAGGAGGGGAGAGGAGTAGAGGTTTTCAAATGTCAAGTCCGTAGAGATTAACAAGCTAGTGAGGGAGGACTTAGCTTGATTCGACTCTGCTCTCTAACTCTCCTCCCTCTGCCTCCTCCACTCAAACATCCTCTCTTAAGGACACATTCTGTCTCTTTCCTCCTTCTTTTCACGCTCTAACATTCTCCCTGTTTCTTGCACACGCTCAGAAGCACGCACACATTCTTGTGGCATTCCTTTTCTTTTTTCAACTCACTCTCGCATTGCATATTTTAATACCCATACTGTGCGGGGATTTCGTGAATGAGAAGGGAAAAAAAAAAAAGCCTGAATACATTTTAGAAAGGGGTTAGTGGTGGGAACAGAAACATGCTCTCTCTCATTGTTATGCATGAAAAGTCTGGCTGACGACGGAGGGGTGGAAAGACAGAAGAGGAATGCACAGCAGAGGCCAGTAGCTGTGTTTTTTATGCAAACTTATAACTATAATCGATTTAAAAGGAATAATCAAAGAGCATTTGCAAAGGTTCAGGAGAAAGAAAGCAGCACCCACAGGAAACTTACAAGCCACGGGAGCAAGAAGTTGGCCTAAAGGATGTTTATTTTTGTCTAAAGCATTGCTGAGGGAGGAATTAGGAAAGTATAAAGCAGTAGAAGTAATAAAGAAGCTGGATATAATTATTTAATGGAGCAACAATGATAGGTTCCCATCACCCTGAACCTCAATTAGTGGCTCAATGGAGGCTTTATGGGAGTGCAGCCGGGAAATAAAATAATTCAGTGTAATGATTCTAATCTTCTGATCCAGTCACTGCCTGTAATTGTCATTAAGATTATTTTGAACATGTTTAGTTTTAACTAAAATGAGGAAAGTCTAAAAGAAAATCTGTACAAAGACAGTTATGTGTCAGCCATTCAGATTGTGTCCTTACATGACTCTTGAATATAGTGTTTTGTCATCTGTGTTTGTTCATTTTGTGCTTTCTAACTGTGAATACTAAAACATCTTTGTGTGTCTGCTGAAATTATGTTGAAGTGGTGTTTGAAGCCTTACTATAGGTTTCTTTAATCTTGGGGTTTGTTCCCAGCTTTTGCATCAAATTAGCTCCACAGAAGAACGCGGAGCCAGAAGGGATTATTTTGGACAAGGCATGCTTTAGGGCAGCTATATGAGGCTAGCAAATGGGAAATACAAACCAACGTCAGCCAAGTATTCCTTGCCAAAGACTCATCCTTAAAAGTCTAAGACATGACCTGGCATTAGGTCCAACATTTGGCAGTCTGTGTACTTAAAGTTCTCTCTGCCGCTGGGAGAGGCAGCGAATGAGGCTTTTGAAAAGTAAAATGCCCAGATCCACTGAGCAGCCAAGGATGATCAGCGAGGCTGGAAGACACCCCCCTTCTACTCACGCTCGTCGCTGCTTTGTGTCTAAGCTCCCCCCTATGGGAAAGCGAGAAAGAGATGGATGGAGTATGGAGGAATTGAATTATAACTTTTAGTGGAATAATGCAGGTAAAGTAAGCACCTGGATACTGTCTAGTCTTACTAATAGGCAGCTGGGTGGCCCAATGGTGAGCGCTGTGGCCTAAGGTTCTGGGTCCAGGTCGTTGCGGGCCTTTCTGTGTGGAGTTTGTGTTTGAATCTGTGTATGTTCTCCCCATGTTTGCGTGGGTTTCCTCTGGGTGCTCCGGTCTCCCCCACCATCAAAAACATGCTCTATGTGCTCCAGTCAGTGATGCACTCACTAGATCAATTTGAAAATATCTGAGATGTTACCCTGCTCAGAACAGAAGACTTTGTTTAGATAAATAAATTGTTTACTCATCAGTCTGTTGGCAGGTTCAACTTTGGAAAGACGCTGACAATAATCTCTAAAACACAGAGACCAGACACACACACCACATCTGTTACCCCTTTAAATGATCAATCAGTCGTGTTGTACTGTGTGTGTGTGTGTCTGTCTTTCTGTCTGTCTGTGTGATGAGGCTATATAACTGACACACACACACACACACACACACACACACACACACACACACACACAGAAAGACTCTGATTCATCCAATATGAATGCACACACATAAAGGCACATATATATACACACACACACACACACACACACACACACACATGCATACAGCTGGAGAGGTTACCAAGGATGTGAGTGGTGGTTTTTAGAGGCACAAGAGAAGTTACACAGATGGGGACATGTAAGGCGGCGTGTATGTCTGTGTGTGGCTTTAAAGTGAACAGTCATTATCTGGAAAATCAAGCTGCTTTGAAGAACCCCCCCTCCCACATACACACACACACACACACACACACACACACACACACACACACACACATACACACACACACACTCACAAAGACTTCAATGATTCTGGCTATACAAAAACTTGAATGTAAACTGCCTCAAGATGTTTACAACCACACACCCGACGACACACACATCACCATTCTCTCATAAACAGGAGTATTTTCCTCTTTTCAAACACACAATGATTATTTATCTTGTGCTTTTATCTCACACACATCAACTCTTAGCTCATACTGTACATGTTAGACCTTTATTCTTTTGTGGCCTACTGTCATGTTAAATGGCTGGTAGTAACAGCAGGTACACTATGTGTAGGCCGAGCCCCTGTTCGTCACCAGGCTGCCTGTTCGCATTGGAAACCCAGAAATGTGACACAAACAGATGTGGTGGCTTTGGAGGTGTAAGAGGAGGACAGACTGAAACAGACAGCCCTCCCTTCTCTCTCTCTCTTTCTCTGTGTGTGTGTGTGTGTGTCTTTGTGTGTTGTATGAGAGTCACGGTCTCTGTGTATCCAATCAAATGGTTGACTAGTACAGAAGACAATATGAGTTTATTAGCTCATAAAACTGTGTTGGAAATGTTTGAGCTTTCTTCAGTTTTTTTTTGTCATGGTACCTACTTCCCTGGAGTGCTTACAGGTATCATCAGTGTAAATACATGTTCTGCAGTCTAACAGTGCATTTAACACATTTGTTTGATTGCTGCATACTGTTAGCCCACCTATTCAAAGCTCAGACAATCAATTTTCACCTGGACATAAGATAAACAAGACAAGTGCCACACTCCAGCTGTGACTCTGACAGATCTTTTTTTCTTCCTCTTCCTTGAACACAACCTAACATGCCTTAGACTGCACTACAGCTACAGAATTGTCATTGACAAGACGATTAAGTTATTTATTCATTCATGTATCTCTACATTGATTATCTTGTTCAGGTTGCAATTATATCCCAGCACGCACTTATTAAGAGGTTGCGTACACCCTGAACATGTTGCCAGTTCATCACAGGATCAATGCATATTTCAAATCTTGCTGCTGTTTTTTACTATTGGCCTAATACTTTTTTTCTTTGATCTCATTAGTTCCTTTTAAGGCCTATTATGTCTGCTGGTAAACATGTGACAAGTATGATCCTTAAAGCAATACTAGAGAACTTTTTGTAATTTAAAATAATGTTTCCAAAATCGCGTCAGTGGTTTATCAACTCGTAACCGGCTGAATGGCACCTCTGCATTCTCTTTGCAGCCCTCCACTGGCTATAACAGCACTACGCAAGTTTGCCAGATCGGGTTGCGGATCAGTAGTTCCAATGAGACATAATTGGACAATTCTTCTTCAAACCTTTAGGGGGACCGAAGCGGGAAAAGTTACATAGTGTTGCTTTAATACTTCAATTACTAGCCATTGAGGACAATACTCTGCTTAATTTAAGAAAATTCAGCTTGTCTGAAAATGGCACCCTTACAGAACTTCCAACACACATGAATAAAGTAGCTAATTTCTGAAGGTTTTCAGGCTTTTCAGTAAAACAACAGCTGTGTCTGAGGCTGCTTTGTTTATTATTAGTTGTCTGTGTGAGAACTGGGTTCAACTCTGGTCCATTACTTTTTGATTTGCATTTTTAGTACAGTATTTGTTCCCCCACCAACTCACACTGATATCTGCGATTTGTTTGGCAGAGGGAGATGGGGAGATTCACACTTTAGCCTTCAGCGCTTCTCTTGCTTCATTGATTCAAATCCAGCATCTAACGAGTACCAAGTTATCTTCTGCACATGAAGGGATATTAAGATGACCATCTGATAGATTTTACCACTTTCTTACAATACTGTCACTAATAACAATACAATCTTACAATACAACCACTAGTAGCCATTATTTTAATACGACACACATGATCCTTAAGTTAAAATCAGACTGTATTGTGGGCCGAAATAAGGTCCCACTTTATTAAGGGGCAGTTTCAAGTTTCTTCCTCTTAAATGTTAATATATACCAGTCTGGCACGTGGGAGTGCTGGGATTGGTTGAAGTCATAGGAAATCTGTTTTTTGGTCAAATTTGCGGAAAAGTGTCATTTGGCATTGGTCATAATTGCGAGTAGCACCAAAGACACAGTGATTGGTTAAATTTGCATGAATTGGCGCTATCGCAACAACGAAATCCTGAAGGGACTGATTAAGTCATATTTTTTACATAGTCACATTTCTTAAAAATTGACAAAACTTGTCTGCGATTTACTGTATAAAATGTAAAACACTTGAAGCTGCACAAAACACAACTTAGAAAAGGATAAAACTGAATACAACTTTATTAATTAAAATTCCTGTTACCCATTTAAAGTTGAAATAATGTCTGTAGCTGAAAGTATACAGAAGTAGTAGATTTTCAAAGTGGAGTCCAGTTCACTTCCATTATGAATACATAAAGATATTAAAGTATAATAGGAAACAATATACAGTATAATACAAGCATAAATGCCAATGCTAACATCTTATATTTAATTTCGGTAGCTTAAATTATGCAGATGCCATATTCATATTAAAGAGCAAAAATAAAAACAGTGCAAATCCGCCGTTAGCAGTATTCACACTGTTCTTAATAAGTATGGCAAATAATAATGAGTGTGCCTTTGTGCAGCTGGGACACTGAACAAACAAATATAAAATAATGCAACTTATATCTCATCTTCTATAGAGGCGTGGGTTCAATTTACTTTAATATCAGGTCTGTTTTGTAGCAATACATGATAGTTCAAACATCGGAAAATCTGTGACCCTTTCCTTTTAAAATCTTGTCACTGCATGTCATTCCCCCTCTCTCTCCTCTTTCTTGTCTTCAACTGTCCTGACAAATAAAGGCCTTAACAATGCCCCAAAAATAATCTTAAACAAAGACTTAAGTAAACCCTTCAGAGAGTGACCTGTATGAGAAGCTATGGACTACACACAGCGTGAACACTGTATATCTCACAGAGCACATCTGTCATTAACTGCTTACAAATGTGCCCAGGACACAGAAACACCTGTTCACACTGCTTATCTCCTTACCTGTCTGACTGGGAGGGCTTTGCTAACAGCCCGTAGAAACGTTCTAATTCTGTGCAACGATTAGCTACAATTGACACCAAATTTCAAGACTTCTTAATAGAAATGTCCCATAAAGCTTCACTGATGAGCTGAAAGTTATAACTGTAATGCAGCACTCAAAGCGTGAGTGGAAGCTGGTGAAGCAATGTAGAACATCAAGCTTATGATGCAACTTTGCCTCTTAATATGTACCATATATTTAGATATATATAATAATCAATCACAATTACCACAAAGCTGTCTTTAGCTAGAACAGCACATACTCTGTTGTTCCATTTTCAACTTCATCATTTTATACAATTATGGATTTCATTTTCTCTCTAAAAGGGATTTGTCGACTATTTCTAAATGTGAACACATTCAGACTCCCAGCCTGTAAAGATCATGAATGATCAGATAAATATCAATTATTTCACCTCACAAAATGCCTTATTAATGCTCCTTCCCAAAAGCGGTTTTGACTTTAGGTTGTAAAGAGTTAAGTTTCATTACATCCCTCATTCTGGATTTGATTTTGTGAAGCAGAAATATCTCCCGGTGGAGTTATGGTGGATTATAAATGCTGCTCATACTCCATCGACAAGTCAAACTACTAGAAAATAAATCTTTAAATATACTTAAATATTTATTTGACCAAATACATTTCATCTCAGTGTTAAAAAACGACCCAAAAAGGCCAGTAAGGAATACATACAAATGTACACTGGCCCACAGGACCACGGCTGGTAGGGGAACAAAAGGGAAACATTCAGCTCTAAAAGAGTCATATAACTATTCCATTGACTCTAAAGCATTTAAGGTAAATATAAGCTTAAAAAAACACAGCATAGTTTCCCTTTAAGGGAGAGAGATGGTCATTCTCCCCCTGCTGCTGAAATCTGCTGAAACATAAAATGATGAAATAAGAAGTGACTAATGAAATATGCTGAGCTAGCCCGGCCGGTGTTTCATTCCTTCCACCACACGGACATCATATTATATCATCAGCAAACCCTTGCATAGGATCAAGTCACGCTGGCGGCAATCATCCCTAGAGTCAATCACTTACATTCATAATCAATTCAAAATGTAAACAGGAACTCTGCTTGTAAAAAAACATTTCTTCTCAGTCTAGTGTTATTAGATCATGTATAAATTTATGGTGGAAATAAATCCAACTGAAGGAGAATCTGGATTTATCATCATGCAATTGCTACTTGACACCCAAACCAAAAACAACATGCTTTGTTCTTGAGTTTGCACGGCCAATAAAGACACAAGGATCTAGTTTTCCACGTTTTCCATTTATGAGCTATAAGTCCACTTCTTTTTTTTGTCCTTAGTAAGTGAACTTCCAGGACGCTACCTGCCCTGCATCCTCCCTGCCCTCTTCTCATGTCAAACAATTTCACATCTTTCTATTTCCTTATTCATAAATCGGAGCACCTGTTGTGCTTGCTCTGAATAACCCGTGCAGGACTTCTTCCTAACCAAAACCATACGCACATGCAAACAAAGCCTCACTAACTGGAAACATAACAGGAGCAACACAATATGCACAAGGTTTGCACCCTCAGGGCAAAGAGCAGAGAGGACAATGAGGAACAGACACAGTTAGCATCGGTGTGTGTGTGTGTGCATGATTGTGCGTGTAGCCTCCCTGAGGGCGGCGGTGGCAGAGGGGATAATTTGGCATTCATTAAACCTCCCTCCAATGACCTCACGACCTCCTTCAAGCTTCCCTGAAAACAGTCCAAATCCACCAAATGATGTATGATTACCTTCACCGGTCATAACCTCGGTCAAAATGTAGTTCACCTTTGTAGAAGGAAAACCAGGCCAGGGATGTGCAGATGTGGCTGTCTCATTTGACAGGAATTACTTGTTCCCTGAAAGTCAGGTGAAGAAGGAGAGTAATAGAGAAGGAAGGAAGACATACAGACATGAGACACAGGCGCAGAGGCTGAGTTTATAGGTACCCGAGATTTCTGTTCATAAATTGATTCTTGTGACAACGATCCCAGGCATCCAAGGCACTGTTATTATTATCATTATTATTATTATTATACTGTATATGGCGGTACCAGGCTTTTCTTTAGTGTGTCTCTAGCAACATAGAAGCATTTTCTGATCTGACGACTCTGTCGGCGGGACAACATCCTCTGTTTGTGCCTTCCAAAACTATTAAAAATCCTAATTTTTTAAAGTGAGGGGACATTTGTCATCTTCGTTACAATAATAAAGTTGGTTGAGTTAGGGAAATATCGTGGTCATGATTTAAAAAAACAGTGATCTCCCGTGTTAAAGTCCAATCTCTTGTCAAAGAATTGCTACAAAAACCAAACTTAAACACAAGGGTGTGCTGCTTATTTTCCTGTTTGTTTTGTTAAATGAATAACTTGACATAGTGCAATTCATCATCCGTCTTAATGCACAAATGATTTTTCGTGGATAATTACTCAAGTCGTTGCAAGTTTCCACTGACTCGAACCAATTACAGTTGTTATGCAAAACATGATGTCAACATGCTGGTCAACCAGGTTTTCTTCTTTATTTAAAGGGAAAATGAACCATAAAACACAAAATCACTGCTCAAATAAGAAAACTGCTGCAGATACTCTTTTGTTATTCCTGCAACATGATGACAGTCACGGTGACATTCTTTCCAATGCAGCTCCTATCGTAACAAAAGGATTTTAGGTGTCTTTAAAACATTATCTCACAATGTCAAGTTTTGTCAATTATACTGTAGGTAACGTCAGTCATAAGCACAAATGGAAAATGGGCAAAGCATATAAAACAGCATTTAAAAAGAGTGTGACTCATGATGGACACATAATCAATGCCGCAGCACCATAAATTTCCCACAACTCCCCCTTAAGCCGCAAAAAGCATTACACATTATTTCCTATGTGCATTAGTACTCCTCCACACCTGACACATTTTGGTGTATAAAATCAGTGGAGTTCA
This sequence comes from Etheostoma cragini, assembly GCF_013103735.1. Taxonomy (NCBI): domain Eukaryota; kingdom Metazoa; phylum Chordata; class Actinopteri; order Perciformes; family Percidae; genus Etheostoma; species Etheostoma cragini. The sequence continues at coordinate 2,960,542 of NC_048423.1, read as the reverse complement.
CCTTTAAAATAACTTTATTCATATCCTCTGGGGAGAGTAGAGCGTCATTAGAGGAGTACTCTTGCAATTTACTATTGCACTTCCATATCCCCACACCTCCAATTTGTAATGCATAAATATTAACCTTCATAACCCTTGTGTTTTCCTTCTGGGTCAGTATTGAAAATGAACTTTCTGAGGGCGCTTTTTCTGACGTTTTAGTTGCTTTTCTGATGCTTTTTTTTTTAAATTTATGCTCAATAAACCATTTTTAAAGTTATTATACATACTTTTTGGCTTAAAAAAGCCACATTCATGATTTATTATTATTTTGATTAATTGTTAAGATCAAAGGGATGTGTATACTGTTTTTAAACAGTAGCCAGCATTTTTTCAAATGCTATAAAATGTAATAAAACACCCAAAATTCAATGGAAGTAATTATTAATATTACCGGCAAAGAATGGCTATGGGTTCCATACAACTTTGATGCATGCATCCACGTTTTTTCTGGACAACTTGGTTGAAAAACCCCATACTTCTGATATAAAAACTTTGAAAACGGGTCAAATTTGATCAGAGGACAACACAAGGATAACAACGTCAGGGTTATTTTTTTAAATGTTGAAAACCTTCCATGGAAGACATCATACAGCTGTTTTCAGTACTACTACTCATGGTTAAAGGGGCTCTAAGCGATGTCACGCATTTTTTTAGGCTACAACATTTTTTTGTCACGTACAGCCAACATCTTACCATCGGCTAGCTGCCTGTCCCCTGAACACATAACATAAATAAATCCCGGTGTCTGTAGACAGCCCAGGGTCTACAAACACCGACAAAAACCATCTGCTCCAACCTGCACCACAAACCATAACAAACAGTGTTACAGCCTGTAACCGACAAGAAGGACTTGGTTGAGTCATCAACGAGCATGGTGGAAGTAGCCTACGTGCTAACGCTGCTGCGGTGATGGCCAGATAAACAAACCGTTTCTTTTCATCTTTCCTTCTTGGAAGTTCCCAATTTCTGAGTACAATGGAACGCAACATAATGGGCAGTGACAAGCCCCACTCGGGGAGGAAGAGGTAAAGCAATGCTCTCAGAAGAAAAGTACAAAACAGTACCTTTAAGGAACAAAAGCTTGTCGCTGGGGTGGTACCCTCAAAGGTACATTCTTGTACCTTGAATCAGAGGAGCAAATTTGTATCTTACTTGTTTGTACCTTCTAAGGGACAATACCTTTTACCTTTTGAGGATCAATATTGTACCTTAAACAAAGGTACAACGACGTACCTGTTGAAAAGGTACAATTTTGTCCCAATTGAGGTAGCTCCCCAGTGACAAAGCCATTTTGTACCTTTAAGTTGCAAATAAAATCCTTTTTCATTGCTTAAGTGAACCCATGCTAGTGTATAAGTGCGCTCTATTTAAATTTAGGGTGGGAAAGTTACCACAGATACTCAGATTGTATTGCTTGACGAAGCAGCAAATACAAGCGCATTCCTCAGTGGGTTATATGCTCAATCACCATTGTTTTAATTCACTTTTTTAGATGGGTACTTTCTAGATAATCAGCTCCATGAAAATCCTACTGCACAAACAATTCTTTAACATTTACACAGCATGTAAAATCTCTAATGTTGCATAGATTGCTGTTGGAATCATCGTTTTCACACAGAGATAGCTGTTAAACTGTTTATTTATAGCATCATGGATAGCCACGTGCAGGGAGAGGGGAATGGAACCTTAACCAGAGTATATGGAAAGTTGCTGCCTTACTTTTATACATGCAGTCATAGCCACAAATAGAGTAAAATAATGAGACATAATGAAAACCAGACTCCAATGCAGTTAAAGTCAGACACAGAAAACTCTTTAACCTTTTTGGCTTTGTCCAAAAATATTTGTACAGTAATGGAGCCTGATTGTGCAGCCGCTCCACTAATTAGACCTGTAACCTTACTGCAGTCATTGCAATCAGAATGCCTCCCACAGAGCAACACACACTCTGCAGTCTAGACGTCCTCGCTCTCTCCAACTCTTTCTTTCTAGCTTCCATGATTCTTTATTCTTCATCTCTCCCTCCTCTGCATCCCTTCCTGTCTTTCTCCAGAGCCATCTGTTGTGAATCACCATAACGGTAGTGGAGGCTCATGTACACTTCTTACCATACTGAACCCATTGACAATGGCTTTCACTCTTTAATTCACTGGTTCTCATCAAACTGAAATAGCCATTCATTCACTGTTGTGGTGCCGCAAGACCAAGTTTTGCTTTCTCTGTCACCAAAAAAAGGATTTTGCCTCAAAACTGTGGTGTTGCATACAGTGTTTACCCTATGGCTACAGTATCACAGTATATTGGCTCTAGACTCAATGACAGCTCAAGGGACCACTCAAGTGGAAACTGAGAAACATTTCATGTAAATTCGCTACACAATGGTGGTGGAGCAGGTCACACAAACTCATTAGGGAGTTTTTCAATTCTAAAACTAGTTACCACACAGTTATGTTCCCAGAAAAAGTATGCGTCACATTGCTTTGAATATACAGAACATGCAGATTTTCCCTCGAATGAATGCAGTATATCGTAGCAAACCACTAAACATCTGGCAGTAGCTGGCATCAGTTGAGGGGGTTACCTAGACCCTATTTACAAATGGTTTATAAATACATTGTCTTAATCTTTGAATTTCAATATTAGTGGACAAAGCATCCGTTTCAGCAAAGTGGGGCAAATGTTGGTTCCTGTAGAAGTCTGAGAAAGTCTTCTTACTTGAGTTATTACCTCAGTAAACATTTTCATAATGAGGTTACGGTCTCAATCGCTAGTTTAAAGTCTTCTGCAACACAGAATAATATTTTTTTACAGTATTGTCTCGGTGATTTTAAAATCGGCGATAAAGCAAGGGGTGTTTTTAGGGTGTGGCTATGATGTGACTGCCAGTAGCGTAACGTAGAGTGTATGGGCTCCTCTCTCTCTCCTCCCTCACTCCTCCCTCTCTTCTAAAATCGTTACATTTGCAACCAGGATGGCTGCACCCGTAACGGCAAACTCAACGACTCATAGGCGATCTCCACAAACTAAAAGGTGACATCACACATGTGCTGTCCATTGATGCACAGTCTATTGTCTTAATAAATAAAAAATTGCATTTCTTCAACAATTAAGACAGGGTTCATGAGTCACTCAGCCAATCCTTATCGCAATCTAAAGACCAGCATGTAAGAGATGCATCTATTACATGCTGGTCTTTAGATTGCGGACATGTCTCCTCAGAATACATATGATGGGAATAGACATTTCAGAAATGCTTTTAAAAACCTATTTTTCAACCTAAAGTTTTAAAAAGAGATGATGTAAAAATGTGTGAAACCCTAATTTAGAAGTGACTCACACAGCAGGGAATGATAATGGCATCCTTTCTTTGATTACATAGACTTTACAGACAAGGTCTTCATTTATATTAGTAAGCTTGCTTTTCATAACTCCAACATCTATTTTTCAATTACCATAGCTGGTAAATGTCCTTCTGGGTAAAGTTTTCCATCCCATGTAATGAAGTTGAAAATGCCCACCATGGAAATGAGGTCAATCTGACATTGCCTTCCAATGTACATCTCGGATGTGTGATAATTTAATTTTTCACTTAACATACTTAGACACAGGAAAAAGGCACTGTTTAGATGCACAAACAAGCAGTACTTTGTATGTCCTGCTACATCTTCAAATAGCTGTGGGACCATAATAGCACATTATATCTAAGATCCCCAGGGATACTATGACACATGATGCCTACCTGGACTTGTTTATCCACCATGTCACAATGGGAGTAGGTTGACGAAGGTTAAATATTCCTCCTTCAATATCATATCAAATATTGCGGGATTCAGCGAAGCCTGTGCTGTACCCTCCAGTCACTTTACTTAATCAATCTTTACCTGAACTGGTTGCCTGAGGCATTCGCAGGTGCTTGAAATATCTTGGGACGGTTGTCATCCGATACATTGTTTGACGTGTTTTGCTTTTGTGTTGTCACTGAAATCTGCAGTATTATATGAAGAGAAGAACTAGAACAGATTCATTCCAAGCAAAAGCCCACATTGCAGAAAATACTTTAAATTAAATAGGTTTCTCTTTTTGTAAGTATTCATTTCCTGCCCAAATGTTGTTTTTTTTCATTAATATTTTACCATCCCTAAATTGCTTTAATGAATATTTAACAGTGTGTGTTGTTCACATTTAAAACACTAAATCTAAAAATGATGGTGGGAGAATGAACTGGTCTATCAGCTACCTTTAAATATCTGATGAGTTGGCTGACTGTTGGGGGTCTGATGGGGTCTTAATCCAAATACCTATCGGAATGGATTGTGTCAAACGCGGGTCAGTCTCACAACCTTTTTTACAATCTGTGGCAACGTTTGGCCAATCTTGGCTGATCCTAATGTCTTGTTCAACATCAGTAGAAACAAAAATAACACAGGAGACAGAGAACACTAAAGGGCTTTCACCAGCAACCCGATAGGTGGTGGTTAGTAAATACGCAGGAACACCGTAAGCGGGAGGAAGCAGGGGCTAAGTGAGTTGATTAACTTTTTTTTTTGGGGGGGGGGGGGGCAAATTCTCTGGACAGGCAAAGCAGAGAAAGGGGAGGTAATCCTGCTCCTTATGACCTCATAAGGAGCAGGATTCCAGATTGGCCCATCTGAGCTTTCATTTTCTCAAAGGCAGAGCAGGATACCCAGGGCTCGGTTTACACCTATCACCATTTCTAGCCACAGGGGGGACCATAGGCAGGCTGGGGGAACTCATATTAATATTAAAAAACCTCATAAAGTTAAATGTTCATGTCATGGAACCTTTGAAATAAACTGATTTTGAAAACAAAAAGTCAAAACAAAATAAAAACTAAGAAAATGCCAAACTATAATAACCTTGTACATGACTGATATGATTGACATCTATCAACGGCCCTGCCAGTAACTCACACAGTTTTAGCAGGACCAGCTTTAGTGGTGGAATGCTCTGAAAAGAAAGTGAACTGACCCCAGCTGACCCCAGGTGCACGCGAGTCTATATGTGTCCTCCATAATGATCTATATCTCCAGCCTTATTCCAGTGACTAGACACAGGCGATAAATCCTGGTTAAACTTTGTCCTTCCTCTTTTCACAGCGAGACAGTGTGCATGATGAACTGTGTCTCTCTCTGCCATACAGTCCTCTATCTTATCCCTCCCTCATTTACTTCATCTGCACCTCACTTCATCCATCCCCCTTCTCTTTATCCCTCACCCTTGCCTTTTCCAACCCTCTCTCCATGCATCACTTGCCCACTCTTCTCTCTCTTTCTCTCTCTCTCGCTCTCTCTCTCTCTTTTTCCCATTTCCTCCTAAATCAAAAATAGCAAAAGCTGGTGTGGTGACAATAAAGGCAATGCTCAACAGCCAATCTATGTATCTTATCTACTATATACCACACTCCAGTTTCTCTTCTCTTATTGAGTTTGTAAGAACATCAACACACCAACACTCTTTTCCAAATTCTCTAATTTAAGGCTTTAATAATCACAAATGAAACTCCTGGCGAGACTGCTAGACATATTTATTTTATCTTGCCCAGGTTCTCTATCGTCTTTCCCCCTCTCTCTTCACCTCTCTTTTCCACCCCCTCTTTCTTGATATTTTCTCTTTCCCTGTCTCCTTTGCTATTTAGCTACCAGACACATCAAAACAAACTGTGGCCATGGTCCAGCCGGGCTCGTGAAGGAGAGGAGATGTCTGTGTAACAAATGACAACGTGTCAACACCAGGAAATAGCTTTGCTGTGTGTGTGTGTGTGTGTGGAAATAGTTTGGCACGCTTGATTACGCTTCAGCCAGTCAGCCAGGCGCTACAGTCTGGCAAAGTTCAACTTTTCAGGGCCTTTAGATATATATAGAGAGAGATATATATTCAGTATATAAATAGAGAGAGAGGGAGAGGGGGGTGATTCAAACAAGTAAACAGATTTGATACCTGCGTTATCCACAGTTCACTTGTATCTCCAATTTGGGATTTTAGTCTGACAGCTGGCCTTTACTCTCACCTGTACAAAATGCAATTCGTGACCCCTGAACCAAGTCAAGCCTTTGAAGAACATTTAAAGACAAATAGGCTGAGGCATCCATCACACCACTCAGAGGAGAAAAGAGATTGGGTTTATAGGTCTGAGGTTTCTGCTGAATGTTGACAGTGATGAAACTCAAGGACTTTTTTTCCCACCAAAACATAATGACACAAATGGAATTACTATCTTAGAGATGTATAAATCGGCTTCAGTAAATTTTGGTACAACCTTGTTAAGACTGCAGACAATTTGATGTAATCTGTAAGATCCTTTTTCTATTTTGCTGACAGTTTTTTGGTACAAGGCAGTCTTGATTGAGTCAGTTTTGCTCTCTATTACCCTGACATAAGTTTTTAACAATCACGTAAAATGCATTGATTTTGACTTTTTCATTATATACCTGGTTCGTCTGTTGAATAATAATATGATTTTCTGCAGGGTCTGTCTCTGTTTAGCATATATATCATTTAAACAAAACTAGGATGAAACCTATTATATTGCTAGGCCATGGTTGGTCATTGTGCGAAATCGTGACCAGATTTGTTAAAAGGATTGTCAGCGGTAGCATCTGTAATGTAAATATCTGGATATTAAATGTTTATATGCAAATTTCTGTCATGTAAACATGGATAAGCTATGTTTGAGTCAAATAATTAAGGGCAGCTTTAATTATATGTAACAGTGTAATCATTTTCAACAATTTGTTGCTGTTGTTAGTTCTTTTTTTAACAGACCGGACTGAGGTTGCATCCCCTGACCGTTATGTTGTGTCAGCAGTTGGGAAGCATGACACAGGCACTTTACTTGGTCTACTTTACTCTTGATGAGCTGCAGCATTTAACCATGGACAAGCTGAAACATACATGGTACATTTACTACCACTTGACCACTTTAAGGCTGATTTCCTCTGCCCCTCATCGCCAGCAGCTCTCTGCTCTGAGCACATCCACCGTCTCTCTCGCTCTCTCACTCGACAACACACACACTACGCCCACACTACACTCTTCTGACATTCCAAACTGTGACAACACCGTACAAATATGGGATTGAAACATCAAATGTTTAAAAAACCTCTCCTGTTTATGGGACTGGACCCCAACTTTGTTTCAGCCAATATATTTAAATATACCATTTAAACTGCTGTTGCTACCAGAGTTGCACCAGATGTTAATGGAAGAGCACCTAGCATTTTTTTTTTCCAGAACAGCAATTGTACTTATTTGTGTTAGATATTAATGTGGTTCCTTGTCTAAATATTTTGTGAAAGCACCAATAGTCAACTCTACAATATCGCCACAACATTGAGGTATTTGGTTAAAGATATCGTGCTTTTTGATTTTCTCCATATCGCCCAGCTCTAGGAGAAACACAGGGTGGATGAAGGAGTTATTGAAAACAAGAGAGAGGAGATGAATACACAAAAAAATGAAAAAGAGGGAGAGAGAGATGCAGCCTTTAAACCATTAATTGTGTTGAATAATTCAACTGACTCTAAAAGGACCACTGGAGCACTTCTCTCTTTGTGTGTGTGTGTGTGTGTGTGTGTGTGTGTGTGTGTGTGTGTGTGTGTGTGTGTGTGTGTGTGTGTGTGTGTGTGTGAGAGTTAGTGCGTGCGCTAATATCATCCGCACATGTAGATTTATGTGTGTGTTTGTGCTTGCAGTGTGTGTGTGCATGCGTTTATATCATCTGCATATGTAGATTTGTAGTGTGTGTGTGTGTGTGTGTGTGTGTGAGAGGGAGAAAGAGAGTAGGAAATCAGGTGTGTGTTTCCCTTATTTGTGGTATCCAGTTGGTGTCCTCCAGAAGAAACTACTCACTCTTTATTAATGAGGGCTGCAACCGTGTGTCAGGTTACATTTTACACACACACACACACACACACACACACACACACACACACACACATCACACACAATCTCACATGAATGCAATGAGACCTCTCTGGACAGCATCGTGTTCAGTAACACAAACAGACAGCAGCACACAAACACACACTGATATGCTGCTGCGAGTCTTTATTAGTCTCCCATTGATCAGCTGCCCGCTGCATTTGCCCTTTAATGCCAACTTAACTTAGGTTTCCCGTCTGTCAGTGTCCATCCATCTCTCCACTTCTCTATTTCTTGGACGTTAACATGGTTTTGGTTTCACATCGGTCAGCCAAGCTAGCCTGCGCCTCTCCTTGTCTCCAGCTACCCCTATTGCTTGGTTAGAAACTCACTAACTCCATGCAGCTTTTACTGTTTCTCATCCAGGGAGTGTGTGAAAAGATTAGCTTAGGTTTGGTTATGCTATAACTTAATCAGTTAGTATGTTCTCGGACTTAGCTGAGGGGCGTTGAGTGTCCAGTTTAGCTGTAGTCCTGATGTAGTCCTGCTAGCTTTATCACATCACAACCTCCTACAGTGTGTACATGTATTTGCAGCCATGTGTGAAGTGACTGGGATGAGAACCAGACCCTGCAGGTCTAAGGCCACGGCACTCTCCCAGAAGCGTTGGATTGCCTCTGTTGGGTCTGGAGTGAGTTGTTGGCCCAAATTTAATCTAACACACCAAGATTGATATCTTGTTTTTTTTATTTATGAGTGAAGGTAAGATGGAGGAACGGTCCACCTCCAACACTGATGGGTTCATTGTACGTGGTTGTACTGGGGTAGAGGGAGCTGAGACTGGTGGCTAATCTCTCAATTCACCAGCTGATAAAATGTACCTTCCAACCCTCACCTGTGGTCATGTGACATTAAGGAATCAAGGGTGGCTGGACTCTCAGGAACAGCATGAGGAGCCTGGGCGGAGGTTAGGGTAAGGTCAGGATCATGTCGAGTAGAACTCTGATGAGGCCTTGTTGGCAGCACTGCGCGAAAGAGATTCTAGGTCTTATCAGTGTCTCTGGAACACAGCCTCAGAGACAGAGCAACGAGGCACATTTACACACACACACACACACACACACACACACACTCTCTCTTTACTACTTCAAGTAGTCATCAAAGTTATTTTAAGAAATAACATGAATGCATTTTTTTTTCATTAAGCTTAAATGTGTACACACGATGCAGGGGCAGGGTGATTTGACTAAGAATACACAATAATTAAAAATAATATAGGATGTAGGTGGGACTGAACAAAGTTCCAGGATGCATTGTGTGTCCTTATGCATTTCTTTTCAAACAGCACAGAGGCTGCTAATTATTTTGATGTGCTGTAGTTATGGTTGACGGTTTGCTAGCTCTTTATCCAATCTGAATCTGGTATCAAATCCCTTATTGAATCCAATTAGGTTCAGCATTCAGCCTTTAAGAAAACTGTAGTTATAAATAACTACAACTGAAAAGATTCAGCCAAAAAGTGTAGGCTGAGAGAACAGAAACAGTTTTGAGTGGCAGCATAATTAATGTTCAAACCCTGCTGCTATAACTTGAAAATGAGATAACACACAACTCATTGGCAGTTCAGCTAATCTATGAATCTATTTTGCCAAACCAGGCTTGCATCAGTGTGCCCAAATACATTTTCACATACGCAGACAGGGTGAAATGGTCACAGAATGCCCAAATTACACCTCTGACCGTACCGGGACAAAAATTCAGCCCCTGGCAATTCCGTCCCTTTCTGGCCCGATTTCAGACAGGGACATTATTTTTCTTTATGCAAAAATCAGGCTCACATGAGATTATGGCACCAGCAGCATGGGGCGCTCTTATAGGCTTTCATAATAAAATAATACACACACTGGAGCAATTCATAAAACCTACAAATAAACTATCTTAGACTAGAATGGAAATACTTGCATATTTAAAACACTAAATACTTAAACACCCAAAACACCTAAGTATAATGAATAGCGGTCCAGACGCAAGCTTTTATTTTGAAAAGTAGAAACCTGAGGGCACCAGGCGGGAGCTTTCAGGCAGCATCTGTACAGTCTAACATAATTTTCTAAATTTTCTGGTGTGTGAAACCCCAGTTTTGCCAATTAAAAAATGAAAATAATAACCAGAGGCCCAAATCGGCCAAAGAGTGGGGGGGACCTCCTGGCATTTACCAGAACTGCCAGATTGCCCGTCCTCCTTTGCTTCTGACATGCTTTTGTTACACAGTATTAACGTTGAAGGACCCTAAGAACATCTGGGGCCGACCTACTGTCTGTCTCAGAAGTTAGAACAAAAGACTGTGAAGCAGCATTATGTAAGCATGCAACACCGACCTGGAGGAATCTCCCAAATAATATTAGACAAGCCCCGACTTGGACCACTTTAAAGTCAAAGCTGAAGACATTTCTTCTTTTCTTTTAAATTTCCTTCCTTTTATCTGGATGATGGGGGGATTTGTCCTATCTTTTATATTCTGTCTGTACTTTTTAATTGTAAATCTTGTATATTTACTATAGTATTATATTATCTATTATTCTGTAAAGCACTTTGAAATGCCCCCAAATAAAGCTGCTTTGCCGAGAGTCCTGCTTAGAAATTTAATTATGCTAATGCTTAATGAGTAATTTCAGGTTCCTTCCAGTGCTCTGCTAATTGTTAAGATCTAAAGCAACTTAGATGGGAAATAATGAAGAGTGCTGATAGTCAGTGCGATGCTGTAGGCAGGCTTTTATTACTTGCTCGTAGACAGACACTCAACCACTTAGCAACAGCCTGGCATAGGTTTCCTTTAGTGAAGAGCTCAAAATGGGATGTTTGTGTCTCTGTGGCAGAGTTTTGACCGTCTGTGGCAGAGTTCTGATCGTTTTAGGGTTGTTTAACAAAGATCATTGCTACAACCTGTTTCATTGCACTGGCAGTTGGTCCAGACAGCCATGCTATGATCTCATCTGTTGCTCTGTGTATGCATTTGGTCTTTTTTTATCGCACTTCCTAAGCAAGCTATTGTAAAGCAACAATAACATGCTTAAAAGTGAAATTTCATAATTTATGACGACTGTGACTCTTTACAGATTTTCCTTTACCAATCTCTGCCCAGCAAGCGCCTCACTCTGGACCTTTTTTTCTCTGTTTCTGTCTTGATCTTGTCTTCAAGGTACAAATGGACCCTTCTCATGAGGCTTGGAGTAAGCACATGAATAATTTGTATCTAATATCCCTTCTCCTCTCAGCAATATAAACATGCTTCTCCTCAGCGTCTCACCTCTCCTCATCCTCTATTCTCTGCCTCTCCTCTCTATTCTTCTCTCACTCTATCACAATCTCTCTTTGTCCCCTCTGTCTCGCTCCACCTTTTCTTTCCTCACAGACTTCACTAAACAGGCTTGGAGTCAAAATGGAAGTGGTTTATCACTCAGGTCCATTATGTTGGCATTCAGTAGATAGAGCTGAAGGACACCATGATTAATTGAAAAGGCTTGTGTGTATATGTTTGTGTTGTGGTATTTAAATATTACAGCATGCATCAGTTCTCTAGCGGGCTACAGTGTGTGTATATTCATGTTCCAATGCATTAGAAATATACAATTTCAGCTCAGCTACAGATGGTAGAGTGTGAAGAAACAGGAGAAGTGAAATATAGCACATGTCACAGGTCAAATTTTAACGCCAGTGGATGCACATTGAATGTGTTAGAATCCACAGGTCTACTGAGCTGGAATATATTGTCTTCCAGAGATTAGTTTCCATAGTGTCCACGAGGAATCCATGTTAAACAGGTTTTTGAGAAGTGTTCAGGGATGATGCACCAACAGTCATAATGTTTGTATCTGTCAGGGCTGTGCAGTTCATCTCAAATTTAATCGCAAATCCGATTCTGGCTACTCATGATCGCAAAAAAAGAAGAAGAAGAAGAATAAAAAATTATAAACTTTACATTGTCACCTTGTGCACTGAATGGGGGGGGGGGGGGGGGGGGGGGGGGGGGGATGTTCAAATAGGAAATCGTGATTGCAATATTGCCCAAAATAATCGTTATCATGATTTTCTCCATAATCGAGCAGCACTAATGTGTATGAGGTCTTTGAGACAGAGCTAATTTTCTCTTGTTATGAAAAGAAAAAAAAGGTTGTGTGATGCAGATCCCTGCAGCAAAGTCCACAGCAAAGCTCTGATTGTTGACAGTAAACAAAATCCATCTTTTGAAAACCTGACACCTCATCTTATGAAATTAATAACTGTGTGTTATATATATATATATATATATATATATATATATATATATAATGTGATTGAAGTCAATGATCTGAAAAGGCTTTGTTGCTGAAAATGTAATCAGCTGTGGGACACCGAACCTCTCAGCTGCACATTGGAACCGTTCCCCCCCCCCTCTCTCTCTCGCTCTCTCTCTCTAGCCATCTCTCTCACTTTTTTGTAAACACATTACAAATAATAGTTCAGTGTCAAGCTTGTAGCACAAGCAGACATTTAATTGATGAAAGCCTCAGGCGGAGACATCTGTTTGTTCCTTGGTGAATTGAAAGAAGTTTATTATCATCTTTAATTCTATTCAACCTTCTTTTATTTTGTCAAATCCACATTATAAGCCTCAAGCATGGTATATATTGTAAATGTTGCAAAGTGCATCCCCTTTCTCAAGTGAGCACAGAAAATAGTCTGAGGGAGGTCAGAGGTGCTTTGACCTAGATTGAAGATCATTTTGTTTTAAAATGGCAACTGGTAAAACATTGATGGGAAGACCAGGCATAGAGTAATAACTCTCTTATCATGAAACCATGCTGGAAACCAAACGTTCTGCATACATGTCCAAGACTTTTAAAACCAAACTATTTTGTTTTATTTATTTTAAGAATGAGTTAGAAGTACAGCAAGCAGAAATGGAGCGCCACAAAAGACTTTGTAATCTTGGCTCAACATGGCGGAGTCCTTGAAGTCCACGTTGTAGACGTGTGCTTATGCCCCCTTGCTTCGGTCTGTGCATGGGTTCGGTCCTGTGTGTCTTGTGTCCATCTTTCTGTCAATGTCTTTTGTTTTGTTTGTGTGTGTCTGTTTTGTGTGTCTTGTTGGTGAGCCGTGAGCTCCGTTCCTGCTGTTGTGTTTTTGTTAGGTTTCCCCCCTCCCTGTGTTTTTTGTTTGTTGTTGTTGTTCTGGGACCCGTTCCCATGTTCCAGTGTATTGTTAATTGTTTAAATAAAATTAAAATATTTGATCACCAAAAAAGGTGTTAGAAGGTCTGCCCCCCGGTCATTGTGGTCCTGAGTTCTGTTCAGCGTTTATTGTAGTCTGAACATGATTAGTGTGGATGCAGCCAGACCCACAGGTGCTCTGTGGGTTACTCAGCAGACCAGATGCTTTTAACCTCCCTGCGGGGGGGCTGAGGTCCGTGCAAAACTCTGAAATGCACTTAAGTGAGAAGTCCTCAGATGAGACAGAATTCTGCATTTTAGAATCATATGCTCCCTAAAAATAAATGTATGCCACCTTAAAAAATTGAACAAGGAGCATGTGTGCAACTTTCAATTCAAAGTCAGGGTGAGCACATTTTGGTTATACTCTGCACCTCAGTTCTCCAGTGTGTCATCATCCAACCCTGCAAGACACACTGGCACAAAGAGTGTGGAGGTGTCATCCTAAGTTATTAGACAGACATTATAAATACTGATAAAGTGTGGATTTTTTGTTGCGTTCAGAGTGGGCTAGCCTGCTACTTTATTCCAAACACTCACTGTTTTCTTTCTCGCTTTGTCAGGGGATTTGTCTGTTGTCTCAGTTTTTTTTCCGGTGTCACTTGAACACAGGGAGGTGAGAATGAGGAAGGAAGGCAAAGGAGACTGGACAGAAGGAGGAAAGGATGGGCTGAAGGATGAACAGAGCAGGTACGGTGTCTGTTGGCACCATTCAAAATGTAAAATACCTGCAACAGTTTTGAATAGGCATTTTCCAACTGTGTAGACTCAGTGTCCTAATTTCATGCTACACACTAACTGTACACAGAAGCCCTTACTTACTCTTCCATTGCTTTTTTTAACATCATTCGCAAGCTGTCTAACATCCATCTGCAATTTCTCAACCTTTTTTTGCAACAACTTTGTAGCTGCTCCAGGTGCTTTGATCATTGCATTGTGGGACAAGAGTAGGGCGGCAAGATATTAGGAAAATATGTAATTGCTTTTATTATGACTGATTGCAATAGGATTCACAATATTGAAGAGATTTTTATATTATTACTCTCATTTTTATTGAACAATATACAGTATAAAAAAAAAATTGCAATGTGATTTTTCTTTCTTTTTTTTTTTGCAAGCATCTGTACCAGACAAAAAAATTGTCTTTAGTCTGTAGAATACGATTCGTAGGCGGGGAAGTCTCTGCACCACCACAATACTTTATTTTAGAATAGTTTGAAACATTTTTTGCCTTAACAAATATTGCGCCCTCCTGCAATTTGAATATTGCACTAGTCCATATTGCGATCTTAATAAAACTGTGATTAATTGTGCAGCCCAAGACAATAGTTTCCCTTAATAGTCAACTAAAAACAAATACACATTTAATATGTACCCAGTGTGAACAAACTACTTACTTACTGTAAAGCCTTCTTTAGATTAGCATGTATGGAGTTAGCACACAGCTTTACACTCTGCCAGCTCCTCTTACTTTCACCCCCTCTTTTTCTTGCCCTTCTTCTCTTTCCCTCCTATTTTCCTTCTCACCACTCTAACTCAATAATATCCAATATCCATTTCAATCTTGCCCCAAAACCCAACTGTATTCCAGTTATTTTGACATTGTTTATAGATATTTAGATGGAAGGATTTGGGCTAAATGGATGCAAACGCTGATAAAAGGACAATATGGAGATGTGTATTGGATGGATGGATGGATGGATGGTGTGTACTGCAGCAGAGAAAAAGGGGTTAGAGAGTTAGGAAGGCCGCAAAAGAGAGGGAGGGTGAGACAGAGGCGAAGAGAAAGCTTTTTGCAACCTGCCACCAGAGACATCACAGTTTTTCTGCTCAGAGGGCTTTCACTTGTTAAGAACAGCTTTGTGTGTGTTTGTGTGTACAGTATGTGTGTTTGTGTGTGTGTGTGTGTGTATGTGCGTGCGCTGTAAGCAATGCTGGGACTGCCCTACGCTCCCCTGTCCTCCCCTGCACTCCTCCCTGACTCTTGTCTTTGTCTTTCTTCTTTTGATGTCACTTCTTGGTGTTGCTTCTGACTTTTCCTTGCTTCATTTCGCCTTTACTTATCTCTCTCCATGTTTTCTTGCAGTGTGCTCTTCTTTTAAAAGGGTTCTGGGTTGTCTGTTGTTGTTTTCTTTTGTAGCAATGCCATTAGGTCCATATCCTCTCCCATTGCACCTGAGTATCACTGACAGGCCGTGAACACTCACAGAATAGCTTTACTGTCAATAATGTATTAACCAACTTGCAAAAAGGAGTAAGATGCATAAAGGAGAGGATGGCGTAAAGAACAGAGACTTGTATTTTTCTATGAAAAACTGTGACTGTGTTTGCCACAGTAATGGGGGAAAAAAAGCTTGATTGCTCATGAACTTTTCACCATTGAGTGTGTGACAGAGGCAATAAAGAAGTGAGGTGAAAGAGAATGAGCCAGTTTGTGTTTGACGTCCCCCTAAAGAAAATTATATCAGGTATCCGTCGTGCCACTCAGTCCGGACTATTTATCAAACATCCGAAATGCAAAGAATGAGAAAGGATACCTCGGCTCGGAGGGTCATGGCACTTCAAGGGACGGGAATGAGATGCAGTGTGACAGGCAGACAGATCGGGAGACACGCAGGTAGACATGGCACAAAATTGGTTGGTGAGAGGTAAAATGTACTCCGACGCGGGTCATGTCAAACAGCGCATTGCGATGACAAATTGCATTTTTCCAACCACCTCAGCCGAAAATGGGCAGGTTTAGTGCACCAAGCAGCCTGGTTTTATGAGAGCTGAATCTTTATACAAGAGATGAATCACCGCTCTCCTTCCATTGCCTTTGCTCCCTTTACACTTTGTCCAAGCCCTCAGGTTATGGTTTAGGTGATCAATAGTAGAAAAAAAAAAAAGAAATATTTTCAAATAGCTACTGTAAAAATTATAAAGAAAACACGGTGCACCGTTGCGTTCCAAATAATTGAATTTTTTTCATACTTGCTTACATGCTTAAGGGTGATCAGAAAACTTCTCCCATGCACAAAAACATATCAGTAACTATAAACAATTGCAATAACACTTTTTTTTTACTTAATATTATTCTAGGGATTTTACAAAGCCCGAGCGGTTGCCTGCTAATCGGAAGGTTGGTAGTTCGATCCCCGGCCCTGCAGTCATTGTCGAAGCGTCCTTGGGCAAGACACTGAACCCCGAGTTGCCCCCGGTGCTGCGCATAGGAGTTTGAATGTGTGTGAGTGTGTATCTGATGAGCAGGTGGCACCTTGTACGGCAGCCCCGGCCACAGTGTATGAATGTGTGTGAATGGTGAATGTCTCCTGTAGATGTTAAAGCGCTTTGAGCAGTTGTTAAGACTGGAAAAGCGCTATATAAATACAGCACATTTACATTTACATTTACAAATTCAGCAGGACTGAAATGCATGATGCGTGTAAAAATACATCAGCCATACTATCAACCATGCATCTATTTCATTAAGACGGCATGTGTAACAATTACCAATCACGTTGCTTATATTACCAAGTTATTAAATTGAGTCGTATATGATTGAGTTGGACGAGACCTATTCTCATGTGATTATTACATCCATATAGTATGTAGTACCAAAACACTTTCAGGAATAATTAACTGCGGACTAGTCTTGCTTGGCCAGACCTTCCTCCACAGTGTCGAGGAGAAGGGTCTGGCTAGTCCACACAGCATTCTGGGAAGGGAGACAAAACGTGCTCTGCTTTATTGGCATGTCTTTAAACCAATCACAATTGTCTTGGGTGGCGCCAAGCACTGCATGGAGCCTTGCGAAGGAACTTGTTTTAGTGAAATGTGTGTATGTTCAAAGGTTGTTTTAGAAAACTCTGATTTAAAATTTATTTATTTGATTAGCACAATGCAGATGAATCAACATTTCTGTAAATGCGCCAGTGTTGACGGATGGTTCGTTTTCAATTGTAGTTCTAGTTACATAGCATCCACGTCTTTATGGTCGGATCACCTGGAAGAAACCCATGCAAACATGGGGAGAACATACAGATTCCACACAGAGAGGCCCTGCCCGGTACAGGGATCGAACTCTGCAGTGCCAACTCCCTGTAAGGGCAGAAGCACTAACCACTACGCCACCGTGCTGGTTGGACACATAGTCTAGCTAGCTGTCTGGATTTACCCTGCAGAGATCTGAGGCGCAGTTAACCATAGTCCTGATAAATCACACACACACACTTTGACATGCATTTGACCCTTAATGTGCAGTATGATTCATGAGTGTTTTGTGTCCGGAGAACTACATGAGTGGAAAAAGGCATCGTGTCTATCTCTTCCCACATTGTAGAGAGCTACCTGTTCTCACTCTAAACTCGTCCAATAGGGCAGCTTGGTCAGTGGCCCTCAGCGTCTGATACCGACACACACAAGGCACCCTTTAGCATCGATATTAGACGCCTCTGGCTTTCTACTAACCCAAACATAAAACATCTGTGGCAATATTAGAGCAACTGCTCTACCGTGGCACTGTGAGACATAGTATAAAGAGTGACAAAAGGCAGTGGGGATTAGGAGCGACAAAGTCCACGTAGGGAGGAGGTTGGGATGGATAATTAAATCAAACACAGGTCTGTTACCCAGCAGGCTGCTGATTTTGTCCTGTGTGAAAGCAGAAGTCTACATATTTTAAACTTTAAACCACATTCTTTTCCTGAATCTAACTTTGTAGACTGCAAGTTAAAAAAAACTATGCCAGAGTCCTGAACATGCGTTTGTATGTGGCGATTGAGAATGTCTTATAGAGACATTAATAATTTCAAGAGTGCAAGAACAAATGGCTTCCATTTCAGATCAGTATTTTTCTCTTCACATTGTTACTATTCAACTCTGTTCAGTTCTCTGCACACTCATGCAATTTGGGACAGAGATGTAGGTTTAATGTGAGAGACAGCAGAAATTCTTCTCTCTTAATATTTAACCAGTTTCTTTTTTTTCAAATGCTGTGTAATGGTGCATGAGAATAACATTTTAAGTTAATATTGTCTATGAGAGGAATGTCAACTATGACAATGTAAGAAATAGTATTATTGAGGCCATAAAACCCTATACGGTATGTTTCTCAGCATGATTGAAACACTTTTATAACAGCAAAGACTGTGTGTGTGTGTGTGTGTGTGTGTGTGCGCGCGATTGTGTGTGTGTGTGTGTGTGTGTGTGTGTGTGTGTGTGTGCGCGTGCGTGCGCTTTTTTTGTATATGACTTTATGTCACAGGTCTCATCTCTGAGGTGTCATATCACTTGGCCTTTGGCTGCCTACTTCGGTCTATGCAGCCTACTTCAGTCAACTCTGAATTACCTCTCTACAGCTTCTTCTTCTTTTATACAGCTGTAACACACTATGAACAAAGAATAAAATTCAAAACCGCTGCCAATATTCCCCCAGCTCTATTGCCTAGAATAATGTTGCATATCCAAGACTGAATACTCCATTGATTTTGGTAATTTAACCTTCTTTTATGACTTAAAATGTGTGAAACATTTTCTGCACAGTGCCTTTACTAGCAATAAAACAGCTTGATGAGAAAGCATTTTAATGAGAAAGGTCAACTACATTAAACATTCTCTGACAGTTATGTTCACGCAATAGATGCACTTTTTATTTTTTATTTTTTATAAATGCTTATTTTCATTTTGTGAAAAAAATAAACAAAAAAAAACACATTCATATATTCTGTCCTGGCTGAAATGTAAGAGAAAATACATGAAAGACAGTTGATGTTCCCAGACTAAAGTGTTGAAGCTCTTTTTTCAGCTAGCATGTTGTTTTTATTTCCTCTTTATAATACAAGACACGGGTGCTAAAATCAGGGAAGCATGATGGGTCAGAAGAAAGGAAAAAAAAGGGAATTAAAGTAAAGTAAAATTTACAGTACAATTTAAATTTCTTCCAAAATGAATTAGTTACAGTAAACTTCATTTACATATTTCAAATGATATGATTAATAAAGTAAAATAAATATTTGATCATTTTAGTAAGGAAAGGTGAATGAGATAACAGACCGTCTGGGAGGGTTAAGGAGGGAGATGACGGCAGTAAGGGAGGGATGAAAGAAGAGACGGAGAAAAGATGGAGGTAAAAGATGAAGGTAAGGAGGACTTGTGTGTTTTAACAAATTTACAAGCCATGTCTGGATTCTGGAACAGAGCTAAAGGGTGTGAAATGGAAAGAGTGGAAAAAGTGCCAGAAGCGACAGCGGTTCCATCAGCGAGGAGGTCTGCTGAGGCACCCAGCCGGACCCTTGCATAAACTGGATGGAAATGATGGCTCATGCATTATAAGCCTCCTCCCAAACTGTTATTTGCAGTGACAAAATAGATAACACAATACATGGGACATAAATCTGATTTTTAAACAAACAAATTGTTAGTTTAGTTGGTTTTCACTTTAAAAATCAAGTTGATGTTCATCGGTCGGTTTGAGGGTTCCACTCCCTGTGTAACTAATAGGGAGTATGGGAGCTTAACGGGTAGATGTGTTTCTATGTAAGCCCACACATTGGCAGGGACTTGCCATGTCAGGATACACCACTCTTTTTATTACCCTGGGTCGTAGTCTCAGATTGTCATGGGCACATGGTGGTTGTTTGTATGGGTGCCTTGAGAGTTAAACACCCTGAAAAATCCTTTAGAAAGCCTTGGCACAACACACTCAGTACATGTTGTTGCCTGAAGGCTTCGCGGTAATATATTCCCATTGACATAACAGCAAATCATTTCACCAGTACTACTTGTGCCGTGACAAAATGAATAGCAATTGTAACTTCCTCCTCTGTATGTGCAGCATATCCAATATGTGATCCAGGCAACCAATGAAATGCTTCATATGGTAAGACACGGTCGGTGTGTTTCATCCTTATCGGTGTGAAGGTTGGGATGGTTGAGTGGCATGTAACACGTTAAGAAGGAAAGGCAACACATCTTTATTTATAGAGCACATTTCAGCAACAGGGCAATTCGAAGTGCTTTATATAAAAACAATTAAAAAGAACCCGGATACAACTTTACAAAAAGTTACAATGCAGTAAAAGAAATTAAACATTAAATAAAATGAACAACCATTTAAAGGTCTTCAGCCTTGGTTTAAAATAACTGAGTTGCAGCGGACCTGCAGTTTTCTGGGGGTTTGTTCCAGATATGTGTATATATAGAAACTGAACGCTGCTTCCCCCAATTTAGTTCTGACTGGGGGGACAGAAAGCAGACCTGTCCCAGACCACCTGAGAGGTCTTTGTGTAGTAGCAGATCAGAAATGTATTTTGGCCCTTAAACGTTTAGTGATTTATAAACCAGCAGAAGTATTTTGAAATGAATTCTTTGAGGCATGTTCACAATCTGTAGAAGATCAGAAGCCAAACAGTTAAAAACACTGAAGACAAGTTTGATTTATTAATTCATCATTTCAGAGGAACAAATGTTTAAAGTGAACTCTTTAAAATATTGTCATCTGATTTTGTAGAATTGTTCCATTTGTGTGTTGTTTTTTTTTTACATCTGCCGGTAATTTTACCAGACTATTTTCCTTTTCCAGGTTTTTGGTGTAATTCAATGGGTATGACTGTCAGCAAAAGGATTTTCTAAAATCTTCTTTGCTGGATATGATGATGGAGTAAAACCCAGACCTCAGGGCCAGACCATCCTATTCTCCCTAGGCGGATTGCTCTTTCCTGGGGGACAGAGAGCCTAATGACGGGTCATCTATCCGGAGCCTCAGGTGCAGTCTGGCTGATCAATAGGGACACACACACAAAGAAACACATTTCTGGTTTCTATACATTAAGTTCAACCTACTGTTACACGGACACATAGCTGTGCAGGCAAGCGTAACCACCAGCACACTTTCAAGTATAGATGCACAGATGCACGTATATGGTACACAAACAAAACAAACAGAAGAAGACATGCACTCAAGAAAAAAACCATGCATTCAGAGACACACACACATTCCCTGTACACCCCCCCAGCTCATGGAGGACATGTTGAGCCCTCAGTGATCTGTCTTCATAGCAGCAGCATCTGCTCTTGTCCCTGTCTGTCTGTACGATGTATGAGTGGGAGGTAATTGCAGCGCACAATACCATCACAGTGACATTAACACATGATGGGGATTAAGTGAATACCAATACTGCAGTACCAATGTTATCATTCTCTTTTTTCCTCCCTCATTCCCTCTATTTTTTTAGGCATATTTGGTATTGCTCTTGTCATACTTTTGCTATTGTTTTTGTCTTCCAATTTGTTTGCTGCCAGATAAATGCAGTCAGTAGGATTGCTACTTTAGTGGACCACTTGCATGATAACTAGCACTATCATAGAGAATGTCAACAGCTTTTTCAGTATGGTTATCGTGGCTTCTCTGCAGTGGGAAAGTGTATGCAGAACTTGTAATGTCAATAATGTTGTTTGTGGACACCCAGATAGCTCAGTAGTTAAAGCGCGCGCGCCCATATATAGAGGTGTACTCCTCGACCCAGCAGGCCTGGCTTCGACACTGACCTGTGGCCCTTTGCTGCATGTCATCCTCCCCCCCCCCCCCCCCCCCCCCCCCCCCCCCCCCCCCCCCCCCCCCCCCCCCCCCCCCCCCCATGTCTGCAGCTTTCCTGTCAAAAATAAAGGCGGCAAATGCCCAAAAATAATCTTAAATAAACAAATAAATAATGTTGTTTGTGGCTCTGGTATCACACAGGCCTATGATCTCCCAGGACATTGAGTCCAGAGACACAGATTAGCCTGAGCTGTTGTTTTGGGGATCATACAGAAAGAGAAAGTAAAACTAAACACCTGCTGGAACAGGAATAATAACTTAGAGATGTGTAGAATGATCACAAGTTTTATGTTTTTAATTATTAAGTTTTAAGTATTGTCTTAACACAGGAAATACACACATCCACTTCACTAGATTTCTTTTTAAAGTACTAGCTAATTTAAAGTACAAATACTGCCAACAAAGGAAAAAAAAGTACAAATTACAGATGAATGAACCCTGTTGGGGGCACTTGCTAAATTATCGCAGTGATTAGCACTTAAACTTCTATTAAATATACATTAGCCGTTATAAACTAATTAAGCACATCTGCAGTCAGCGTGCCACACAATTGTAACATGGGTTTGTTACTCATCAAACCATGTCAGTTAGCCTGTATCTACATAGCTGTTTTTGTCAGAGATTATTTAAAATCCTTTCACGTACAGCATACTGTAATCTGTTGCTCACCCAATGCTGGTGAGTCATTATTTCCACTAAATAGTATCAAACAAAGGTCACAACAAATAATTAGAATCTAATAGCTATGCTTTTTAAACTCCGATATTTATAATCCTGTAACATGTAATCCCTCGCTCCCCAGCCCTGATGAGTCATCACTTCTATTAAGAAACAGTCACACATATTACACAGCTGTTATCTTCCATAGCCTTTTATCTTGCTTTGCTCTCAGCCACTTTCCTTATCTGCATAAAAGCACGCCTTTTATCCAGTGTTTTGCTCATAACACTGTCTTGGGGGTAGGGTGAAATGTGTGTGTGCGTGTGTGTGTGTGTTTCTGCGTGTAGGTATTCCTCTTACATCTACAGTATAACAGGTTTCATCATTAGCGTCCAGCTTATAAAGCTCAGCATGGTTCTGCAGTGTGCAGTAGTTCGTGCCATAACCTGTTATGTGATTTGACAATTAGTTTCTCTTATCTTTAAGGGAACAACCTTTTATCCCATTTCTTGTTCATAGCATTGTCTTGTTGGCCTCTGTAATCTTATTCCTTGTTCTTATCACATCCCGCTTGTTGCGAGTTGCACTATTTTCTTTCAAAGCTATTTGTTATAACTGGGAGATAAAAATGCTGACTTATTGTAGTGCCTGCTCCTATTCTAAATGCTGTTTTTTTTCCGCAGTGTATTGTAGTCTCTTGAACATCTTTATTAGTGTTGCTGAAGTGACAGCTAGACAATGGAAACTTTACACAGGCCGTTTGGTTGCACTTAAATATAGTGTGCCTAACAGCATATAACGGGATTATCTAAACCCCGGACTCTGAGAGCATTGGTGCCATATTCCGTTGGGGGGCTACAGTGACAAAGCTGACTTATACAAATGCCAGCACTTCATGTTATTCAACAATGTGTGCTGAAAATCTGACATGTAAATAGTGGAAATGAGAAATGTATGACTGTGGATGTGGATACCACAGTGGGCTACACAAGGTGAAAACTTGCCTCAGGCACAGAGAAGCAGAGTGAACAGTGCAGCCTTTCCTGAATGGTCATGTGGCCAATGCACTGAATGTAGGTGATTCAGCAGAAAGTTGATAAAACATGCCTATTCACTCTTTGCTTTGTCAGAACCTCTATCAAAATAGTGTCAGCACATTGTTGTCATTTTTCTGGAATAAAAAAAAAAAACTTTCAGCCTTATCAGTGCTCTGTTTATTCCTTCTTGACCCAACAGCATATCTGCCAAGCATATGGATTCCCACCTGTTATACCAAGGGCAAAACCTATCAAATGTTTGGCAAAAGGGCTATGGAGAAAAATATTTAAAAAGTAAAATGAACTGAAAAAGTCAATAAAGGCCCCAGCATCATTGGGGTCAAAACTCCAACAGCAATACCGATCCAATCCTTTATGGTGAAATATCAGAACAACCTAGGAAGAATCGGCAGGTATGTAGGATGAGAATTCCTCGACTCGGCTCCTAATGGTGAGCTTCCCCTGAACAAGGCACTTAACCTTCAGCTGCCCATTTGCTAACAGAAAAAAACACTATCTGCCATATATATATATATATATATATATATATATATATATATATATATATATATATATATATATATAACCCGTGGATAAATACAGATGAATTCAATTAAATACTTTGAGCTGAATTTCAGCCTTTGATGTCTGACGAACTGGATTGTGCACTTTGGTTTTCTTCTGTGAACTCAGTGTAGTTACTTTGTGTGCATACTTAGGAGCGTAGCAAAAAATGTTGGGCCCTGTAGAAAGGCATTCTCCACGGGACTCGCCCCACGTCAACGGCTATTCATTGTAGCATCTTTTTGGGCCCTGCTCACATGAGGGCCCTGGGTATTCAGTCCTATTTACACCCCCAGTCCGACCACCCCTGTGCATACTCATCGTGAAATTGCCATTTTACCATACAGCTAATCTGATCACATTTGGAGCAGATCAGTTGCACCTTGTACAGTACTTTCAAATTTTTCCAAAATGAAGCGGTGACATGGTTTGTTAATATCTGTTTTGCTAACAAGGCGGCATGTAATCCTCCCTTTAAAAAATATGTGTGTGTAGGATGTGAATCTTCGCTGGTCTGATTCAATTTAATTATGATTATCATGTCAACGATTTAAATGCATTTGACATCACTATGCATCACCTCCTTAATATTATTACATTGCTGCACAGGGGTTTCATCGACAAATTCAGGCAGTCAGCTGTATATGACCTTCTATTTATATTCTATCTGCTCTTAAAAAAGACGTTTCATGAATGTAGCAGAGTCAGAACACAGCAGACAACAGACAAAAACTAAAATAGAGTGGAAAATCAACAAGTGACATCAGCAGGCAATAAGTGATTATGGTCTGTCACTGCATCCATGCTGCATCGTCCACCTCCACAACATGATGCATCGATGCAATGATTAATTTCACCACCCCTAAATATGTGGTAGTTTGTTACTGGTGATCATAATACTATAAAAATCACATGTATTGTTTACAAAGCATTTTTATGTCCCCAAGTAGCTGCTGTCTTGTATTGAAATCACTTGAGTACATGCACGCACAAGATGGGGAGACACACAGACAGACTCACTGTTCAAAATACTTATGGGGGCGATGAAATCTAACCGGGCGTGTAATCTAAAGATTTCTACCAGAGGAATATTCACTTTTCCATCAGTCTGTTGCTTCATCCCTGTGTTATCACAATCCCTCTGTCGTTTATTCCTCCCTCCTTCTGCCTTCGCTCTTACAGGAGCAGACGCTCTCACTTTCTCAAGTAAACATCACCAGATGGAAATGGACTTATTCTGTGTGTGTGTGTGTGTGTGAGAGATTTTTTTTTTTATTCTGTACCATGCAGCTCCCTTCCTTCTTGGATTTCTTTCCTAAAAGCAAATATCCCTTTCCAACACACAGTAACACACTTTAATGGACCAAAGGGCTCCTATGTGTCTATTGGGGAAAGCCAATCGTCCCATTGTGGTATTGCTCCTTTATGAAAAATGTATGATAGCATATGATACAAAGGAGAACTCATATCTCCAGTTGTGAATTAATCATTTAGTTTTAAGAGCACTCAATAAGTCTGGCATTGCCTTTAAAATATATTTTATCAATGTTTTCTTTTTTGTTAACCAGCTGGTTAAGTGCTTTTGACAGTATAGGCATCCCTCTTTTCCTCCTGCACCTTCATCTCTCTTTCCTTTTAATTCCATCTTTTCTTTTATCTTATTCTTTTTGCCCCTCTGCCTGTCCATCCAGCACACTTCTCTATCTCCTTTTGAAGCAGCAGCTATGACTCAGTAAACACTGGTCTAATCATTCTGCCCTTCCAGAAGTCCGATTGCCAGCTTCCGTTTTGAAATATCATCAATATTTAATTAAGTGATTATCTCTTTAGGACACAACACAGATAGGAAAAAGGAAAGAGGCTTAAAAGTTGGCTCCAGTTCATGGATAATCCTTTTGTCAAAGTGGCCTGCCTGGCACTGCTGTAACTGTCCACCCACCTGACCAAACTATAGGCGTACAGATAAAAAAATAAAAAAAGATGGGACCAGAAGGTTTTTAGAATCATTTATCTTTTGCCTCCATACCAACTTCTTCCTGCTCCACCTTGAAGTTCCCCTGCTGCTTTGAGGTTTGTTAGACATAGTCATTGTGAAGCCGTTTTCACATATGAACTCTGGATAATGTCCGAGGAATCAGGTCCAGACAAACTCCAAAGTTTCCCTTTCTCATATGTAGCACACAACAGTCACTTTCTAGTCACTGTTGCATTATCTTTTACTGTCAGTCTTCATTTCACCCCCAACCGGCCCTCGGACCCCGCCTACCAAGAGCCTGGGTCTTTCCCAGGTTCCTTCCTAAAAGGGAATTTCCTCTCCACTGTCACACTTGTTGCTTGCTCTGGAGGGAACTACTAGAACTGTTGTGTCCTTGTAAATTATAGTGTGTGGTCTAGACCTGTATATCTGTAGATTTATAAAGTGTCTCAGTCTTATGAATTAATACTATAAATAAAATTGAATTGAACAAGAGATTGCCCATCTCAGCGATGTTCTCACTTACTGTAAAATCCCCATTTGGTTTAGACGAGGGGTGGTGCTGGGAAGGCGAGCGGCAAACAGGACTAGACACCGCGTCACTGAGCTGGTCGTAATTTGGTCATAAACAACAGAGTCTCTTGCTGTTGCTCTGTCGATTTCGACGTCAGGCATCACTGGCAAATGTGCACAAGGTTTCTCCACTTAGACATTGTTGTTGCCATCTTTGTGTAAATCACCCTTCTTCCCCCTTGGTTGTCTTCTTCCGGTTTTGCGCCCACTCGCTTGCTTTGAATTCTCACACTTTGGGGCTTAAACAGATTACACAGACTTTGTACGAGGGGGCTGGTGGGGTAAAGATTGTTTGATATCCGATCCAGCTGATTTGGACATTTGCATTCTCACATAAAGCTCCGCTGGGTATTGTCTAGATAAATTCATTTTTGCAAGGCATGTGTGAAAGAGGCTTTTGAAAGTGTAGATAGAGAATACCTCAATATTTAAATATAATACAAACACCACCAATGTCACCCTTTCCCTTTTGAAAAAGGTACAGCTAGGCTTTTATGTATCTTGCATTAACCTCTTGAAAAGAAGACATGCTGTGAGTCATCTATATCCGAGACCAAGGCGGCCTTGAGCCACACGTGAGCACAGATCTCACTCTCCCCATAAAGGACTATAGAACCATGCAAAGCACATTGTACAGTTACACTCCTGAATCATGAGGCTTGATCACATCAGCATAGGCTTTCTTTGAAGGCAGCTGAGTTGTGTGATTTTTTAATAACTGGTAAACATCCCTGAGCCCTTCTTACATTTTTAAAGCCGAAGTTATACAGCTGTTACTTCCTAGAGGTGGAATCTGCTGCTACACAATATAACCCGAGTGTTGTGTTACAGGCTGCAAATGTAGCTTTCCTGGAGGTAATTTGGCCCTCATATTGAACTATCAGTAGTAAAACTAGATCTATTAAACCAGCTTTGATTTTAATTGCAGGGCAATGTTTGGAACATCCGGAACAAACCATTAATGCTAGAATTCAAAAGCCAGTAACCAATTGTGGCAGTGCAGTCTTAAGTGGCAGCCCTGTTAGTTTCACAGACTGGTATCAGGACCTCTGCTGGGTAACTGGACACTCAATGGTAGACTGTTGAACTTCTACTGATATAAATAAGCAACCCATTCTGATGCTCATCTTTTTCAGCCAGTGAAATGATTCCATCCCTGTGCAAATAACCCAGAACTCTTTCAATATTTAAGTTTTGGGTGTGTACGTGCAACTTAAGTAAGGAGGAAGAGGATGAAAGAAAGGCTAAAGTCTTGGGCTGTCCTGTTAAACAAAGCCTGAAATGGCCAAAATAATCATTTTTAAAAAAGGGAGGATTCAAAGAAGATGAGGTTATAAAGGGTGAGACGAAAGGGAGGACATGGATGGCGGTGGATAGGAAGAGTGATGGAAGAAAAGGGAGGTATCAAAGGGGAGGAGGTGAAGACAGACGAGGGTGTTACCAGTCACAGACATTTGCAGAATTAGCCTTTGTTTGGCTCTATGTTTCATAGCGGCTGGGTCAACAGCTGCTTTCTGTGGCTCTGCCTTTGTCCTAAACCACATTAAGAGCCTCCACTGCTGGGGGAGCTCCGGTACAGTGGGGCTCCAATTAAGACACACAGCTATTACATCTGTGTGGTTGTTGGAAGTGATAAATCAGCAGCTCTGAATAATTTACCAGCATGGAGGAGGAGAGAGATGAGAGATTTAAAGGTACTACACAGAGAATGGAAAGCTCTTATTTGATTGTCTCTCTCTCTCTCTCTCTCTCTCTCTCTCTCTCCCTTTCCCTCACTTTTCTCCTCACTCCTTTTCTGTCCCAATCCCCTCTCTCTCTCTCCAACTTGCTTTGGGAAGGAATCACACTGCTTGCCTCAAACACACACACATATACACACAAACCTCTCGGTCCGTCCAGTGTTTGTGGAATCATATATCACTATGGGTGGGGACCCTATCGAGCTAAACTTTGTTTTTTCATGATCAAACTACTGTTTCTTCTTCCAGATGTTTTCCGTTGACAGGGCTTATCTATTGATGGAGATTTTTTGCTGAGGATTATCAGAGGTTTGATAAAGTAGAGGGTAACATTGATGTAAGTGCTTGCCACACATCCTAGTTTTTCCCATCCTCTGCCAAAAACCATATATTTCCCAAAGGTCAGCTTTTCAGGATCTGAATAAGTCTAAAATTGTCAAACTTTTGCCTATTGTTTATTCTTAGTTTAACGGAAAGGTCTTTCTGAAGCTTTTCTTAGGACAAAACTGAAGGCATCTAGAATGTCATTTCACTGTTTTTACATCTGTTAATAGGCCTTGCTTCCAAATGTAGGAGTCCGCTCTAATCAAATCAAAGCACAATGTTTACTGCGTTGTGCTCTTCTTCTACAACCAATTAACCTTGCCAAACCTTTCTGTGTGTAATTTGCTGTGTAAAGCAGTATGCTGAATGAAAGACAGTGTTAATTACAATTAAGGTCACTGATCATGTAATCTGTTAAAGCCCATTTAGTAATTTTATATTTGTCTTCTCACAGAAATAACTGTAAATATCTTATCATGGCTTTCAGAAAATGTCCAACTTTGGGAGTTGATAGATTTTTTTCTAAAGGTTTCCTAAGTTTTAGCAGTTTGTGTGGAGCTCAGTAGATAAAGGAAGACACTAACACTGCTGAGGTTTTAGAGGATGACTCCCTCTGGGGCCTCCCATGCTGGTGAGTGGATGCTTCTATGAGAGTGTAAGGCACTTTGTATAAAAGCATCCGCCAAATGGCATTTGTTAGTTATTGGGATGTCAGCTGTGCTGCTTTATCAGCAGCATGAAGCCTCAACTCAGCTCTGTTTAAACAGAGTCACGTCTGAGTGGGTAGTTTTATCAAAGGCGCGAGGTTGTGATGTCCGCCTGTGAGCCATTTTTGTTTCAAACTAGGTCAGTACTGTACATGAGATTTTAAATAGCTTAGTGGACGTCATTTTGTCATTTTCACCTGTTTCTGTGTCACATTTCACAAGGTTCTCTATACGAAGTATTGTCTGTTTGCCAAGAGGCTGGATGGTCCCATTCTTAAAATGTCTTAAACTTAAAGAGTATTTAGCAGCAGGACAGATTAAGCACGATGCAACCATGGGAATTTGACAGGTGCCAATCTGTTTTTGGTTTTGCCAGTCTGATCTCATTGCCTTCCTCATGTCGCCATGAAGCACAGCACATCCTATTGAGTGATCTTATATAATGTGGATCCAGCCATTCCGGTGTTCTCCGACATGTTTGACATCAGGGACTGGTTGTCCAGCCATGAATGAAGTAAACACTATAGCAGAACGATACCAACCTTAAAATCCCTTTGTGCAGGGTTCATGGTTAGTTCTCCTGGTTGAGCCGGCGCCCAAATATAGAGGTTTACTCTTAAACGCAGCGGCCACGGGTTTCAAGTCTAAGTTGAAATAAAGGGCTAAATTGCCCCCCAAAAATCTTTTAAATTATAAAAAGAAAATACATATATTTATGCAGTTAAACATATTTCGACATTGATATAGAGTACTCAAGATACAGAGGAACATAGTTGAAAATAACCCTGAAATAAATGCAAAATGGGCCAAAGTTAACCCAAAATCCATTTCTTTTTAGGGAGTCATCAAGCTCTGGTAGCGCATCTCTTGCAGCCTTCATCCAGATTTAAAGAACAGAGTTTTCTCGTCATACTGTAGATGAATCAAGTATCGGTGCCGATTTATAGTTCAGCATGAACATTAAACTCACTGATTATGTTTTTTATTAACTTGATGTTGAGCGGTATGGGGACAGTAGAAATTAGATTACCCCTACACACCAAATACACTACATTTGTTCACATAGAAACACAGATATGGACAACCCCGCTGCCTGCATGCCCATGTCTCACAGTTCCTCTACATTGGTCTGTGGAAATGCTCCTGTGTAATGAAGCAGACATTTTAATAAGGACTTTACAAGGCAGCAATTTGATTCCCTCCCGCAGAGACAGCATTATCTCCCTCATGCTGTCTCCCTCAATCACGCATGCCTACC
Organism: Etheostoma cragini; assembly: GCF_013103735.1. Taxonomy (NCBI): domain Eukaryota; kingdom Metazoa; phylum Chordata; class Actinopteri; order Perciformes; family Percidae; genus Etheostoma; species Etheostoma cragini. The sequence goes on along the minus strand of NC_048423.1, from coordinate 2,929,958 downwards.
GGCACACGCCGTTTCATTCAAATCCCACCCAGGTTGAGTGGTCAAGGGGGTTAGCGAGCGAGGGGAGAGGAACATGTAATGAATATTGGGACATATATTAACGGTCACAATGGGACGTCTACTTTTACTTTTTCATCTTCTCGCTCGCCTTTCTTCGGGGTCACTCAGCCCTGCGCTCTCCCTGTGAGCTGGAGCTGCTCATCTGCCTTTAGCGCCCCGCGTCCTTACACACTCACTGGCTAATATGGCTCATGTTAGGAGGGTCAGAAAGTGGTAGAAAGAGAGGAGGATAGGCAGAGAAAAGTAATAGAAAAATCAGGCAGTCTTTTTTTGACTTCAGAAAGATGTGTCAATTGTAATAATAACCAGAATACCTAGACAAAAATTCAAGTTTTGTCACTTGTGTTGGGCTTAGTAAAATTTGAACCCAATTGCATATCTCATGTGTATTCAAATATTTTTCAGTGTAGTTTCAAGGGTCAGTTCACAAGAAAAACATAAAACTTGAGCAATATCCACGTCACTATAGATAATCCACAGACCTCATTGTGGACAATTCTGTTTTGACTCTCTACTGAAGAAAGTGATTTGGAGAACGAGATGCTGCTGTTGAATTTTTAAAAACTAATTTGTCAAAGCTGCAAGCACCACAAACAATTGAGGTGGCACCAGGAATCTAAGGCACGGTTGTATCAATACGTCGGCAAATAAAATAAACTAATAACTATGTGCATGTTAGGATGGAATTGTTTGAACATAATTTGTCATATTCTGAGATTGTGTCCTTTGAGTTACCACTCTCACATTCCTGGTTGGGAATAGGGGAGCCACACAGAGCGAGAGGGAGAGAAAAAGGGACACCGTCGTGAAAGGATTGTAACCACAGCAGGGGCACTTGTCTGGTATCTCTCAACGAGACAACCTATAAGAGAGATCAGGGGAGTTTGAGGAGGAGAAACTGAGAAACGCAGCGGTGGGGGGAGCCGGGGAAGAGAGGGTCTTTTTTTGAAGCTCAGTGGAGCGTTGATGTGTCTTTGTCCAGCTGAGAGCAAAGAGACAGAGAACCTATCTGCTGTTCCAGGGGGTCTGCAGTGGGAATACGTGCAGGAGAAACTAACATGGTGGAAGGATAGATGGAGAGTAAGGCTGTGGTAAACCGAGGGGGGGGGGGGGAATGTGACGATAAAGAACAACAGAGATAGAATCGGGGATTAAGAGGAGACTGCTGTGATAATAATTGCTATCTCAGATTTTTTTTGTATTTTGCCGTTACCGTGTGGGCGGCCTTTTGTGGGGAGGGTTTATTCTTAATTATCTCTGGCAAACCCCCCCTAATTGAAAAACATAGTTTGTCAGCAGCTTGTTGAACACTTGGTGAACTAGTTTATTTCATTGTGACTGTGACTGTGTGTGTGTGTGTGTGTGTGTGTGTGTGGTGTGATTAAATGTACGTTGTGAACCTACCCACTGTGAAAACATGGTGATTGCACACTCTGAATGGGCCCTCTATTCTTCATTTTAAAAATGGATAGAGTAGGGAAGAAGGGAGGAGATAAAGGGTAAAGAAGGAGTGGATGTGATGGCAGGGGAGAAGATTTAAAGAAGTGAGAGCATGGGAAAGGATGACGCTCCTGGTTTTAAACACAAGACCTAGAAGTTACATTAGCGGTATTAATAAATCAAGAAATAAGAGTAGCTGAGAAATCAAGGAAAAGAGGAATGCTACGTCTCTTTTGGCGTAGCTTTTTACTATATTTCAGCAGCTGAAAAATAGCTGTATTGCTCTTGTGCAACTTCTATGTTGTCAGTGCTTATTCCTGTTGTCTCTTTTGTTGAAAAAATGAGAATTCAGTTGTGCTGGCGTAAGAAATGCATATTTATCATTAAAAAAGATACAGCAATTGGGCATTAGTCGCTCAATTATTAAGAACTTCAAATCTAATTACATTTCAACTTATAATGCATGGCTGAGCCCACATTCAATTATGAAGGCTTTATTTTAGGTGGTCTTGATTATTTGTCATTTTCTAATGAGCTTCCACTTTCTCATGGCTAAACGTTTCTATTTTTTATTGTTTTCTCGTGACCATTAAAATATGATTTACTGGGTAATTGTTGGGGGTTTGAAATTGTTCAATCATTTCTGGAAATCTAACAAAAATCTGCTACAGTTGGCTTAAGGACCAATGGTCAACATTTGTTCTGGATTAAATGCAGTTTTCATTCCCATGTTTAAAGTCCACTCTATTGTGGTAATGAAGGGTCTCTGTCTCACTCAAGCTTTTGGTTTTTTGGGTGATACAAAGTCAACATTTTCATGAATAAATTTAACATCACCAGTAAGGTGGCTGAGAGAATAAGCTTTTTTCCTCTTGTCCTCAGGATCTTGTCTTTTTTTGTCTGTTTCTCTTGCAATTTCATACACAAACAGTATTTTTTATCCATGGCTACAGTAACTGACCTTATATTACTAGCCATATAAAATCTAGCAAACTCTCTTTAACCTGTCCTGTGGTATACTGTTGACCTTGTTTTTTTTGTGTGTTATGCATCATAATGAATGTATTTTGGAGATGTAGCCTGCTTGAGTTTAACCCAAAAAGGAAAGTTAATGGCTTAATGGCAACACTTGGAGATATGTCCCCTTGACAATGGTGGTCAGCTTGTTGAAGCAGAGTCTAAGCTGATGATGTCTGGATGCTTTTTGGGGCTAATCTTAATTGTGAAATCAGCAATAGTCCAGTATAACTTCGGGAACACGAATCATTTAATTTACTCAGAGAGAGAGAGAGAGAGAGAGAGAGAGACTTCAGTCACATTAAGGACATTATCCCAGGTTATAGATTGTATAATGTACACCATCACTTTTTATTCTTAACACTCAAAGGTGATTCTCTCAAAAGCTTTTTTCTCTCCTCTCTCTGGTTTCCTCTATCTTTCATCATATACGCCCACATGTATTCTATTCAACTTTTTTATTAGCTCCAGTTGGTTTTGCAGTACTCAGATCAATCTCCTGTCCTGGTTCCTAGATAAAATATACATGTACAAACTTCCAGGGGATGTTCGCCTAAACATGCCAACACTGAAAAAGCTTTCAGTAAGATCCCCAAGTAATGGATTATTAACAAAGACCGGATTGGCTCTCTTACATCTCTAACTGAACCCATACTGGAACAATTCTTGGCTTGTAACCAAAGTAAAATACTAATGCTGCCCAGTGTTGTCATGTCAATATTCATTTACACCAAAGCATAAAGACTGTTTGTTGGTGATCATCTGGAGCTTTGTCGAATGTCAGCATTGATTCAAAATGTTGCAGAATAACGGAATCGAACAGGTGTTCTGCCATGACATTATCCGAGCAGATTGCGGCTCCACAGAAGATTAACCCTTCTCTGTTTGTTCACTCCAAGAGTTTCAGTAGATGTTCTGGTCCCCAGAGGATCTAATCCTCTAGCACCACTGCCAAAAATGTTGCATGCTCCCAAACGGATCCAACCCTTGTGTTGTTAGTGATAGTTATTTTTTACGGATGCACCTATCAGATATTGATATTAAATGTTAGTCAGATACTGATCCAAATAGCAGGAGCGGGTATCTGTGTCGGGCATGTAATTTCTACATGAAGAAAAGCATGATATAGGCCTATACTTTACAATAACAACCACTCTTAAATACTTTGTTAGTCTATTTTTGAGATTGTTGGTGACGCTGGAAATTCTAGGGTGTGAAGCTGTCAATTCCTGTAGGTGTAAGGCTAAAATTATCCCCACTGGCTGTTTTCCTTGTATCCAAGCTAGTGTTCCACAGAAGATATATACAGCACATCGTATTTGATAGATACTTGTACATAGTAACCTTTGTTTTATCTCCTCGTTGAGATTAAGATAAATGTTGCAAGACAGACCAAAAGACAAACAGTGGGGTTCTAATGTTTGGGCACCCCAGGTAAAAACATGTATTAATGTGCATAAAGAAGCTAAGAAAAGATGGAAAAATCTCCAAAAGGCATCAAATGACAGATTAGACATTCGTATAGTATGTCACAAAAAGTTAGGTTTTATTTCCATCATTTACACTTTCAAAATAACAGAAAACTAAAAAATGGCGTCTGCAAAAGTTTGGGCACCCTGCAGAGTTTCTAGCATGCACCCCCCCTTTGGGAAGCTGAGACCTGACAGTGTCATGGATTGTTCTCAATCATCGTCTGGAAAGACCAGGTGATGTCAATCTTAAGGTTTTAAATGCTCAGACTTATCTGACCTTGCCCCAAATAATCAGCACCAAGGCTTCTTCTAAGCAGTTGTCTTGAAAACTGAAACTGAAAATAGTTGACGGTCACAAAGGGGTTTAAGGTGCTGCATGATCTCTGCGCCCATGTAGTAGTGTTTTGGCTGTACTTCCACCCAATATAGTCCCAAATCAATAGGAATCATTATAGCCTAGGAAATAATCTAGTCTTATCCTGCATTGCAATTTGTACTCCTTGTGAATATGCAGGCCACAAGAAGTAACTAGGTTGTTGTTGTTTTTTTGCTAACCGGACACATAGGATTCCATTCACTATGCTAACCTAACTATCATGGTGCTGCCGGTGTTGCACCAGACTAAAACAATGCATGCACGTTGACCGTGATAAGCCCTATTTTGACAACAGTGGCGTATTCCTTTATTATTTCAAGAAAATGCCAAATCAGTGGTGGTAAATGATGAATGAATACATGGTATATAGATGAATACATAAAAAGGGAAAGAGAGGGAAGAATGACATGCAGCAAAGGGCTGCAGGTCGGAATTGAACTAGCGGCCACTGCATTGAGGAGTAAACTTCTATATGTGTGCGCCAACATTAACACAGATTGGAGGTTTGTATCCGACAGAAACATTACACTTTTATTTTTTAATAATATGTGCTTTATTGCACGTTTCCGAATAGAGAGCCTCTTGTTGCTTTCTATAATCTTTTTTTTTTTTTAAGCAGGATGAGCACTCTACTTTAAACTGATAAGAACATCTACAGCAACATGTTCTTTTTTAATTTTTTACATGCGGTGCATAACATAAAACTAATTGTTTTGTGTTCTTCAGTCAAAGACGTTTTCATGATCCAGTCCATGCACAGAAAAATAAGTATACACAATTAAACGTCATGAAGAAATCTTTACATGTGCTGCAGGGCGGGTATGTCTATGAGTCGGTAACGATTGTGCAGTAAGTCCTTGAAATTGAACAATAATAACATATGCAGTATGTCCATGCCTCTAGCACAACACATAGAAGTGTTTTCTGATCGGACGTCCTATATGCAGGGAAGCCATTACAAATCCCTGCAGACAACTGAACCAGTTTCATGACGATGCCTTGATTAAGATTAGGTTTAGGTATAGAAACGACTTGGTTCGGTTTAGGGTAGCATTGTTGTTTGGGTTACAAAGACGACTATGCTAAAGCTAGGTCACCTTTGTCATAATTACATCAGGGAATGATCATGGTCATGCTTAAAGATCAATGACGTTGACTCGTGGTTGGAAACGGGACACGGACAGCGGCCCAACTCCAAAAATACCTACCGTAAATTATGATGTGGTTTGTTTATGGATCACAAACATCCCCGAAGTTTTTTGTTTTTGTTTCCAAGATGACAAAAGACAAAACATGCAACATAAACAATAAAATCTTGAAATCCTTATATACATAACCAATAATTAAATAAGAAACTCCCACATCAAAACACAAGTACACAATTTGATGAATGTTTCCGTAGACAATTTCCCCTTAATTATCATGGAAGCAGAATATCAAACTTCACATGAGGAATGTGTGCAGATATTGTTGAACTTAACCTCTGAAGACCATGTGAGGCATTTCTAAACTGCAAAGGAAGGGCGGTAATGTAACACTTCCTGTGATACAGTACTGAAATGGACATGTGACATTTTCTCAAGACAGATGCGGCTTGTTCTCACGATCAGGGAGTTCAGTGTGACAACAATCAAGACTCACTTCACTGCTAAAGTGGCTCTGATTGGCTTCTAATATTCTCTTCTCTATCGATACACTACACTGTGTTCTCAACAAGCAATTGGGCTAGTTCAAGGACTGTAGAGGTTGGGTTACGGGTAACAAAATGTATTTTTCATTAACATTGTAAAAACCTTAATGGTGGTAAGTTAATGAATTGTTAAACTTATAACAAAGCCAGTATTTCTTCTCTGATCAGAAGAGCTGGTGTGTTAAGGTCAAACTTGCATTAATCTGGAACAACCTGCATACAAAAAAAACAAACTGTGTGTGTATGTGTGTGTGTGTGTGTGTGTGTGTACACAGTGTTGTTAAACTGAGGAAAAATGTATCCTGGCAAATCAATCATTTGCCGTTACAGTCAGATTAAATGTCCTCATGATCAGCAACTACTAAGAACTCACACACACACACAGACACACACACATCTGTAATTACAGTATGTGGAAAGTACAGTGGCCATTACTTTTCATTGATGTCCCAAAACTGTAAATGGTTCGAGCAATAAAGTTGATCTAAAGATTCAGGGGGTACAAAATAAAACATAGTAATAGTTTTTGATTATCTGTCTGACTTTGACTGTGTGTGTTTTTGTGTGTGTGTGTGCGAGTGTGTTTTTCTGCCATTTCAGAAAAAGACAACCCTTGTGAAAATGTACAGAAGCAAAGGGTCCTAAATAGCCTACCGTGACGTGATTGCCAGTGTTAAACAGACACGCACAGTCAAGGGAACACATGTCCATGCATACACACAACGTGCTGTTAGTTACAGTGGGTTTGGTTGTCTGTGATGGTAACTGGCAGATCATTAGCCAGCTAGCAACCCACAAAATTAACGTACCATGTCACAAACATGCAGACATATAGTATGTGCTGAAAAGCAACACTAAACATAAACCTGCACGCACACACGCATACACACACGCACACACACACACTACAAGGCATCTGAAATATATTAGTGTGAGGAGAGCATTGTAACGGCATTAAATACTCGCTTGTAAACACACACACACACACACACACACACACACAGTTTCCAACTGTAAATTCTGTGCCTGTACACATTCAAGATCAATTAAATCAATATTTAAAAGAGAGACTTGCCAGAAGTGAATGGACCACAGAAGAAAAGGCCCATGAAATTATAAAAAATTCTAAGTTCAACTTTGCACAGCTAATGTGAGAAGTGAGCTTTGAAAACGCTGACAATCACAAGCACGACAACATGACTTTCCCTCCCTTTCTCATTCTGTCTTCTCCTCCCTGCCTCAGTTTATATGCAGCCCTCACCCTCAAAGACATGAAAAATGAATGCAATCCTTAAACATTTAGAACACCTATGAAGTTTACTTTTTCCAGGTTCAAGGTTTGGATATGGCCTCGACCTGAAGGGCCAGCACACTTTAATCTACTTCTCTGTACAAGTTTAAACTTCTGGCATCACCGAGAAAAATTTGCCATCCCTCCTAAGTGACCTCCTGAATTCATACTAGCACACTCAGCAGGCTTTATCAGTATGAATCATAATACATGAATATCTGAATTATTGTCTGTATTAATCATGGAAATCACACTGCAAATACATTCTGACACAATAAGTTTTATTTTTTTAAAGATTCAACTGCAAAATAAAGGTGGCCCACAATTACTTTGATTAAGAGTTGATGCAGGACACTGGACAATCTTAATGGCTAGTACCACTGGGTTTGGATTTGTTTGGTAAATCATTTAATATTTCCAAAAGTTGCTAAAAGGTGTTTGGCAGGTATGACCTTTTTGCTGACATACCTAACCCTGAGGAAAGTAAACACCTCTGTGTCTGCCACAGAAAGAGACAGTTTGGAGTGTGATTTATATTGTTATAAAAAAGTCTTATGGAACCAATTTAGAATTATCCATCCATAAATTGTGTCTGTGTACCTGTGTATGTCCCAGGTTATGGTGGCAGCAGATACGTTGTTCAACTGCACTGTGTTGCAGTAAACACAATATATTTCAAGTGTTTCTTGTAGCATGTTATAGATCTTCCCTGGGGGTCTTAGAATACCCCTTAACATTATGTTTGGAGGGATCCTAATCAGATTATTGGACCACCTTAACGGGCTTCTTTCAGTGCAAATAAGCAGCAACTCTTTACATCAAATGGACACTAATTGTAACTGTTTGTAATTGCAATATTGCTCTTTGGTCAGTTTACAAAGTCCAACGTAGTAATTGAGGTTTGTGATGTAGACTTGTTATTTAAGGCTCCGTCTCCATCACCCTGTCTCCATCACCACAAGCCTGGACAATAAGACTGTATGGCTGGAGGTGTTCGGTACTTTAAATATCGAATGCTCTTGTGGAACCTTGTCATTAGCAGCAGTTTTTTTCAACATTCTAAAGGTGGGCTCAGTATCCCTAGTCCAGCCAAGGTACCATCCTTACTTGTTAAGCCTGCATATATTCCACAAACAGCTCTCTCTCTCTCTCCCTCTCCCTCTCTTTCTCTCTTACCTCCACGTTTCCATTTTAATTAGTTTGTGTTTCAGTTTCAAAAGTCTGCATGTGTGATTACTGACTGTTTGGCTAAGTGAGTGACTGACACAGCTAATTCACTGACTAGGCTGCCTAAATGAATGGCTGCTTGCTGATTGATAATATAGCCGACTGTTTTTTTTTCTTCTTCAATTCTAATCCAACCACCCAGGAGAGGATTGCATAGGATTACTCTCTCCCAATCCCTCTCTGTCTAACTACCTCCATGTCAACACCTCCCTTACCTCAATCAGTCATGATCACCCACTCCTCTACCTCTCTAACTCTAAACCTCAAATTGTCTGTCTCAATTCTTCTCCAGCCAAGCTCTGTCTCAAGAACAGGGGGACAGGGGTCAGAGATAGTACTGTGATTACCATGGCTCCACACCACAGATTGATGTCTCGTGACAACCCATTTTAATTTAACCAAATTAGGATGGCACAGGAGATGCCACATTACTCTGAAAATTGTTGAAACGCCTGTCTTGAAAAACTCAAAAGAAAGGAGAGATCTATCTAATTGTTAGATCTATCTAATCTAACAATTAGATAGAGAGGGAAGAAGAGAAAATGGAGAAAGAGATTTGGAGACAGTGAATGAGATCCAAAGAGAGAGACATGAGCAGAGTAAACAATGGCAGAAACACAGAGATGAAACTCCTCCAATCATCCCCCCTGTTGCATCAAAGACACACCAAACAAAATCCCCTCAATTCCTCCTTTGTTCCCCTGAGCCCTGCTGACTTAGAAACCGCTGTTGCTGCTGCCATGATAGACTTCAAGGAAATAACCTGTCATTTTCCACTCAGCAAAATCATCCATTACTCTTCAAATCGAAAGCACCAGGCCTTATCTGTCTCCAAGATGCAAAGAGAGAGGCGATAGCAGGGGAGAAAATTCAAATATATTAAAATATGCTAGAGAAACAGAGATATTGCACAAGGGAAGCAGTGGGTTGCACAAATCAAATCTGAAACTCAATTGAGTGGCACAACAGATACACTTACAGATATAATTTGGCTTATTTAGTTTTAAATCATCTGTCATTTTTTTCCTATCACTCACAATAAATATGGAACTATCAACAGGACTGGTGAGCTGCTATAATGGACTTCTTTGAGGCTGCTATTGCTATTTTTCTTTTTCTTTTTTAATTGGTGGGAGGACGAATTAATAATCAAATACTCGAGTTGGTGGACATGTTTTCTAAAGTCCAACACAGTATTGGGCCAGTGTACACAGTATAAACTGTGTACCCTGGCCCAAGTGGAAACAGGGCTTCTTATCTTGACATGGTGCCGCATTTCACAGAAAAAAAAAAGAGCTTTGTAAAACAAGTTAAAAACATGCATAAATATTTTATGGATTCATACTTAATAACCACCAAACCCCAAGCCTGGATCTATCATCAGGGCATCCTGGGCACTCACTCAGTCCCACATGCCAGAGGACCTGTGTTTTTTTCAGTGGGTGGACACGAACATGTCCAAATGAATTGTAATGTTGCTTTCCAGGCTGAAAGACAACTGTTTGCCAATACGTTCACCATAACAACAAGCAATAAACGGGGGAAGGCAAAGATAACTAATTCAATCACTAGAAATCTCTACATTTAACCTTTATTCCAATTAATATAAAACCGCTTAAAAGCAGGCACACAGTCTGTATATTTGTGGTGATTTTAACACAAGCTCGTGAGCTATATGGCATGACATTCTCCCTCTCTTGCTGTCCTTACTTCCCCCCTCCTGCATCCCTCATCTCTGTCTCTCTTATATAAAGGAAATGCCATATGAAATAACCTTTAAAAAACTGGGACTGACCTCCATTCCCCACTGGTTCGGTGTACCGAGGTATACTGTGTGTGAATAGTGAACATCGACATTTTGCCCGGACTAGGGACTAATGTGTTGTGAATCTATGTATGCCCTGGAACTCCAGTGTTTACGGACACACACACACAGAGACACATTAAAGACACACACAGGTACATACAAACCCACATCAAGACAAACAGTATGAATGTCTGTAGGTACTGTAACAACAATATGCTTATAACACAACCTGTTTCACACACAGGCCAAATGCACAAAAGATATTTTTTTAAGCCACACACACTGACGATGCACACCCTTCCACACAAACATGTACAAAAAACAACTAAATAAGCACACACAAAACTCAGGCACTGTCCTTTTATTCAGGGGTGTGTTTGGGGATCTGATCAGAATTTTAATCCTTCTCCGTAGAAACAGAGTGATTGACTGCTGTCGTTTCTTTTAATTTTTTTTATCCGCCTCTCACTTTGCTATTCCCTAGCTCTTTCTTTTCACACATCGCCCTTTTCTCTCCATCTGTCTCCCTCACTGCCTGTCTGTCTCAATCCCCGTCTTGCTCTCTTTCTCGTGTGTTCCTTCCTGTTTAATATGCTTAGTTGTCTACCACAGTGCAGGCCCAGGGTTTCTTGAAATGACTAATAAGTTTGCATAATCGTGCACATGAGTGTGGCACTACATGTTAAGTCCACATATTGCAGGGCTCTGATAGTTTACAGCTCGGGCTGTTTGGGTTTTTTCAGGGAACAGAGACTGAAGTACACGAGGTGGGTGTGTGCCATCACTGTTGGGTGAGTTTACAAGCAGAGTCCGAAATTAACACGTGCCAGTTGCCATATGCGGGTACATTTTCTGTTTTGCGAGCAAATCTCAGAGGGCTATCCGCCACATGGCGTGTAAATGTTTGTACCAAACTAGTTTTGTTTTTCAGTCTTCATTTTGGTGAATCTACAGCTACTTTCTTCTGTTGCTCTTGTGTCTGCACGTCGGAGCGTCGTGGGGAGTGGGTCGACACACACCAGAAGCCAGCCACTGCCTTCTCAGGGAAGCTCGTCGTCCTCACCTCTTCCTGCCTGCAGTTCATCGTTGTAACCGACTTGAGTGGGCATGTGCTCACATCCGATGGCGTCTGGTACTTTGGAGAGGTGTTCTCTTCACAGATGAATCACGGTTTTCACTGTACAGGGCAGATGGCAGACAGCGTGCATGGGGTGTGGGTGAGCGGTTTGCTAATGTCAACCTTGTGGTTTGAGTGGCCCATGGTGGCGCTGGGGTTAGGGTATGGGCAGGCGTATGTTATGGACAATGAACAGAGGTCCATTTTATTGATGGCAATTTGAATGCATAGAGATACTGTGAAAAGATTCTGAGGCCTATTGTTGTGCCATTCATCCACAGCCATCAGCTCATGTTGCAGCATGATAATGCATGGCCTCATGATCTGTACACAATTGGACGGAAGCTGAAATCATCCCACTTTTTGCATGGCCAGCATACTCACCAGACATGTCAACCATTGAGGATGTTTGTGATGCTCTGGATTGACATATAAGAAGGCGTATTCCAGGTCCTGCCAATATCCAGAAATTTTGCACAGCCATTGAAGAGGAGCGGACCAATATTCCACAGGTTACAATCAACAACCTGGTCAACTCTATGCAAAGGAGATGTGTTGCACTGCATGAGGCAAATGATGGGCACACCAGATACTGACGTTTTTGGACACATTTATAGTGGCCTTTACATTTTTAATCATGCTCTCTAGTAAGCATCTTGATATGCTATAACTGTGAGGTGGATAGATTATCTCGGCAAAGGAGAAGTGCTCACTAACACAGACTTAGACAGATTTGTGAACACTAATTGACAGAAATAGGTCTCTGCGTACATAGAAAAACGTCCTAGATCTTAGAGTTCAGCTCATAAAAAATGGGGGCAAAAACAAAAGTGTTGCATTTATAATTTTGGTCAGTGTATTTACAGGTTGCACTTAAACACAATGTGTATCTACAGCCATGAGAAAAAAGGTTTTTCACAAATTCTGCACCTGCGAAACGAGACTTGTAAAATTTTTTTGTTTCAGTGGAAGTAAGTATCCATGGTAATTATTTGACAAAGACTAGCAGAAATCTCATGCTCATAAAACTGAATCTTTTTGGATGTATAAACCAACATTGCCGGTGATAAGCTGTCAACGAAGCAGCCTCAGGTTGTGTCACTACATCACAGCTTAGAGTCTGCAGGTCTGAGACTGAATTAACTAAATGTCGACTGATACAGCATTGGGGCTTCACAATAATCCAAAGCTGTTTTTTCACAAACAGTGTACGTGTCATTTGGGATATAAATGTTTAATAGTCTTACTTCTTTCCTTTTTTTATATTTGGATAGCATTGAAAGAAAGCTTTTAGTTTTTTTGACACACTGTTTTGCATTCATAGTCTTCCAAAAAAGTGCAGTCTACGAAAACTATTAATGTGAACTTTCAAACACCTTTGACAAGTGCACATATCAACTCTGAACAAACCTGCAACATTGGATGGCATTTCTATGTTAATCAAATTAGTATGTTTCCTCTGAGTATTCTCTTTCAGAAATCTAGTATCAGTCGGGCTGTAGATGTGTTCATGTTCCAAAAATCAAACCCATACAGCTTGACTGTAATAAGAAGTCCTCCATCTGTAAAAGGCTGCTGATAGGAAAGTACACTTGACTCACTTGATTTTTTTAAATCCCATCATTGTTGTGTGTAAAGCCCTGTAAAGATTGTGTGTGAAATGTTTCAGGTAGCCATTGTAAAGATGACTTCAGGTCAGTCAGAGGAACATTGAGGTGAAATATGCAGTGACGTCTGAGGCAGCAGTAATGGAGGATAAGTACAGGGCAGAAGCAAGATGGTGGGATTGTAATGACTAAGTGTGAAATATATTTTTAAGTTGAGTTTTTCTTTGAGCTATATCTTTTGCCATATAATACGATTGCCCATTTTTACAAAACGGCCCTATAAAGTTTTTATGGAATTGTATCATTTCTTTTTATATTGTATCATAAACTGCGGGCTACTTTACCTCATTTTACTGAGATGAAAACAAACAAAAAAACTCCAGTCTCTTCTGAGAAGAGATGCAGCAAATGGGGTTATGAAGCTAACTTTTTTTAGTCCAGCAAAAACAGAAACAAACAGTGTGAAGCAAAATCCCTGTTTTAGTCAGTGAGATTTACCAGATAGCCAACCGTCTGCTCTCTGCCTGCTCCGAGCTGGGCGACTGCTCTGCACACTTTTGTTCTATAACATTTTGGTTTCTTATTTGGTAAAGTCACCCCCATGTTAGTCTATATTGAGGACGGTTTATGTACCGCAGGGGTCTTCCCCTTTTTTTAAGCCAAGTGCACCTTAACTGAAAAATAGATGGAGCAAGGACCCTTTACTAAATATATTGTATAACATGAAGCTGCAGTTGGATAGTAAACTGGGACGTTTTGGGGGCGATTGACGGAGGTTTGCTTTGGACGAAGTACAAAAGGCAATACCCTGCTAAGAGCAAATGAAGTGTAACCATGTATCAGCTAATCTAAATAGCTCACGTTACTGCATTCTGTTAATCTTAAATGTCAAATAGCATACAATGTTCTGCATGTACCCTAGCTAGGCATACTGTAGGTTTTGGAGTATAAATGTACTTTGCTACTACTTTCTCGCCTACACCTCCGCGATCAGTTTATGGGGGGAGGCAAGGCGGGATAAAAGAAAGGTGCATAGGACCTGCCGTACGCCCGGTCTTCTACATGTGAATATTTATGCGTGTAGGTACTTTTCATGTGTTGGCCGTACTCCATCTTCTGGTATGAAACCTGCGCAGTCCTTTATGCATGAGGCCCTAGGTAACCGGGACTGTAGCTGTGATCACCAACACGATGTGATAGAGATTTGGGTTAGACTTTAGTTTTCCCCCCAAAAAAAGAGTGAATTTATTTTTGGATCTTAAACAAGCTCACGTTCATGGAGCAGTATGAAGATTAGGCAGGAACCTATTTACTTCCCGGATTGTCATCGATTTTTTTTGTGATGTTATACAGTCAAATCTAACTAAATGCAAATAATTTCAAAGGTCAAATAATACAACATGAAAAAAACTACACCGCAATTTAAATTCTACTTTCATTGTGAATGGCACTAGGTGGTATTAAACTTTAAATGGTTATCGTGATCGCGTTTTGATGGTGCATGCTGATGTTGCAGATGCTGTTCATGTTTATGTTCTGCAGCTGATATTATTTCCTTGGAAACACAGCCTGTTGTTGTAAAACCAAGATGTCACAATACTTACTATTCTGAGGAAAGGAGGGGAGGAGAAAGAGGGAACAGAGATAAGTAGATAAGAGCTAGGAGCACAGGGTGGGAAAAGAGTGGGAGAGGTGATGGGAGATGAGTGTGTACTTTTGGTTGTTAGACTGTATTGCTTAACAGTCAAACTGCATAGTTTAAATGTTGAAATGGGGGACTCTTGATGCATGCAGCTGATTTGTTTTGAATGTAGCTTATTGTGCAAAGTAAGACGAATGAGTTTTAACAGTCAAACAAGGGGACAAGGGCATTGATTTAAAAAAAAAAGTTGGCCAGGAGTTGGCCAGGCATCACTTCAAAGTCCATCTGTTTCCGTCTGCTGATTTAGTTGAAATTGAGAAATCCTAAGATTGGGTCCTTTTGTTGTGGAAAATGAAATGCAAACAAAAGAAAGCAGGCAGAAGTTAGGCGTAAAAGATGAGCGGAAAAGCGAGGAGAAAAGAAAGCAAGAGAGTATTTACTTTTACCAATTAGACTGTCAGAGCTTCACAGCCCATTTCTATCTGCTGTTGACTTTGTGGTGAAATGCTGGCGTGAAGAAAGCTTTTGAGCAGAGGCTCCTCTTGGGCGACAGGACATCTAAACAAATCGTAATGCCATGAGTGTCCTTTGGAATGCTCAGAAGTCCAACAGGTCAACTGGTTTATTGTGCCTTTGACGCCAATATATTTTGTGTCCGTGTTGTTATTCGGTCTCAGGGTCAGGGAAGGAAATGTCTGCTATGCATCGGGGAGTTAAAATCAACATGTGATTACAATAAAGAAGAGAAAATACAAAGTTTCTGTTAGGGAGAGCTGAGAAAAGAAGGTTGGAAGAGTGTTGAAATACATCCCAAGTTAAACATCAAGTCATTAATCTAGTTAAATGTTTCTTGGCAAGGAGCTAAGCTAACATACCTAGTTTAGTACGGCGTGTCATTAGACTAACAGCTCACCTCTCTTAATGGCTCCGTTTCCATCTTTATCATTGAAACTGAGAAATCCCTAAATATACCATACAAGACATACTAGGCATGTTTTTATGCAAACGTACAGATAGATGACTAATTAAAGAAACAAATTTGAGGATGCTAATCAGTTAAGAAACTTAGTTTGAAAATGTTGTCTATGTCATATGGCCTTTGCAGTCTCTAAGTGTCACCCAGTTGTAAAGTACAAGGTGATCCAGTAAAAACACAAAGGTTTGTGTAAGGGCAGACGGGAAAGAGGAACAATACACAAGATTGTTTAGAAAGGAGACAGCTATCGTCATATCAGATCACATCAGATCACATAAAGTTGATCCAGTGGGACAATTGTAGAACACAGGTTGTTGTTATCCACAGACACCGCCAAGCAAGTATGGACCCCGTGAACTCTCAGTGTCATATCCATCTCATCACTCCTTCAAGTGGAGGTGGACGTTGATGCAACCCAGTGTTGCACAGCGTTGGTATCTGAAGGGCAGAGACAGGACTGGAGGAGGAGGAGGAGGAGGAGGAGGAGGAGGAGGAGGAGGAGGAGGAGGAGGAGGAGGAGGAGGAGGAGGAGGAGGAGGAGGAGGAGGAGGAGGAGGAGGAGGAGGAGGAGGAGGAGGAGGAGGAGGAGGAGGAGGAGGAGGAGGATGTTTGCTCATCACATTCCATATCTGTGAGAACAATAAACAAGGTTTTAGCGATTTTGCAAGACATCTTGGTAAAAACTGGGTTTGAACGTGTTTTAGACATGTTTTAGTTTTAGTATGTATAGCTATTAGATCCTGCTTTACAATAAAATCATTGAAATTCACTTTTTGAATTTAAACATAAACACTTTTTGTACATAATTTCCCTGGTTCTAATCTTGAAATCATTTGTGACCACATCAGTGGTTACTAGCTAGTGTAGAGCTGTAAATCCTGATGCTTTTATGTTTAGTCTGTAAAAGGAAACGTCCATGTATATCAAGTCTGAACCAAATCAAATACACTAGATTGTAAACTCAGTTCAAACACCAGTGAGCTGCAGGCTTTAGTAACATATGTCTGTAAATATAATTGAAAGTTGTGACCTTTGTGATGCTTTATGATGTTCTTTGCAGGAGGCCTTCATTTTACAGTTTTATTTATTCACCACCTTCCTGGCTGTGGTATATTGGCGTTTAGATTGTGTAGCATCTAAAAAATGGCAGCTGGCTCGCCTTTTCTCCCAGTAAAAGCCTTTTTAAGGCTCCTCTGAGATTAATAACGTTGGATAACATGCTTAATGCTAGAGCGTTAGCTTGATGAGTTTTTGGGTTCAGGCTGAAGCACATCCAAAGACTTTCAGCTCTGGGTGCAAAGAACTTTTTGTAGTTGTTCTGGTAAGCCTGTGGTTGATGAAATAGGATTGGTTAGGAGGACTCTGGGAAAGGTAATGGGTGGTGAGGTAATTTCAACAGACACAGGCACTAGACTGGTGCCATTATTTGCGAGGGATAGTCAGAGGGAGGTAGAGAAAGAGAGAGGGACATCCAGTCAGAGACAGAGGGTGATTAGGGTTAGACATGGTGCCACAGCTAGGCTGGATCTATAGAAATAGCCTCTTAACATGATGTATGAAGTACACACAAAAAACACACTCACAGAGCTTGCAATGGTAGCATTGTGCTGCCAGTAAGGCTGGAAGAGTGTAACCTGGTAAGTAGTGTAAGTAGTGTTATATATCTTGTGCCACTGCTATCAGGAAACATTAATGTTATGTTAGAGTTGCAGTCCCCCTGCATGCATTTATTCTAAATTAGGAGTGCTGCTTAGTTGAATGTGCTTACACACTGCAATTTAGTTTTGGCCAGCCTCTCTGTAATTCGTTTCTTTTTTTCAATTTAATTCGCAGATAATTTGTCTTTAAACACAAATTGTTTTACTGCTGGTTTGTTATTGCTTTTAGACGTTCAATTCTTTCCCAAAAATATATTTGAAGTAAATTCTTGTTTTCTGCACAACATTGCTTCTAAATAAACTAGCCTAATCGTCCCCTTTTGGATTAAAATACTTTATATTGTGTTTGTGTGCTCTGAATTTCTGAAAACTTAGTTTATTGTTGATAATAAGAATATAGCAGCTAGCATGTGGAAGGACTTACAATCAATGGCCAATCAAATCATCTGCTCTTACCCACTGTGTATGCACTGTGGTACTCGGCATTGCAGCTGTCGTGTTGTTTGTCCCATTTCCTTTGTGTTTATTGTTAAATTTGCTTCAGTGCTAAATCTGACGGAGCACTTTGCTCAGCTGGAAAAATCCTGCAGAGAGTAATGGTGCGGCTGGCCGTCAACGTGACTGCTAGTCCACCTCGTGTTTGCGCTCTACATTTAGATGATCCTTTTGATCATGTGTAAGTTTTGCATCATCATGTGTTATATAGGAAGTAAAGCACTTACATTTACAAATTGCATCAGCAATTAAGTCATTGAGTCAATTTTGTCTATAAAGTCACCTGAAGTTGTGGCCTTATGAAAGAAAAGAGGTTGGAATTAACAGGGCGGTCAGTGGGAAACCTGCCATTGCTAAGAAAGAGGAATAACTAAGAACAAATTGAAAGAGACCTGTAAACAACATCTAATAGCTACAAGCTGGCTCTAACAGCCATTTCTGACAACTAATGTCTCCTATTCGGTAAAATATTGACATAAATGTCACAAAACTGGGTGCCGAAATGGCTACAACGCTAAAATCATCTGCAGTTCAACAGAAATAAAATCCACGACACTCTTACATTTGTTTTCGCAATTTAAAAGGAGATTAAAAGGCATAGACAGAATGTTTACTGTATACCTGGTTTAACTAGTAAATAGGTTATACTGGATTACTACATTATATTTCTATGCTATTGCTTTGTTACTACAGACAACACTAGTATGTAAGTAGCATTACGTAATCACGTTAAATATTATTCAGGTGTACGCTGTTTACATATGCTAGACTTGCTGATTCGATGCTGTTAACCACACCATGTCTCTTTTATTGTATTCTCTTGCGACACCTGATCCCTCTCTTGGGATCAATAAAGGCTTACTGTGTCTTTCACGCCAATACAGATGTGAAACTTGATAGAAATACATATATTTCCCACATGGGTTATTCCCCCATGGAACGAGAATGGTTTGGCATTTTTGAACGGCAGTGTTGGCACTCTGGAGCATTTCCTCTTGTCCTCTCTGAGAGACAGGGAGACGGAGAAAATACAGATGAGTATGGAGAAAATGACATAAAAGCAACGGGTCTGTATCTTTATGATAATGGTCCATTATGTGCTGAATAACATGTTCATGTTTGTTCATCCAAAAAAAAAACATGCATTACTGTATGAGAGTAGCTTTTCTCTCTCCTTGCCCATCCCTTAACACATTTTGTGACATTTCTAGCTTTCACTTCCTGATTTGTTTTATTTTTGAATCCTAAAAGCAAAAGAGGAATTTACAAAACCGTCCATGCTAAACATGCTTCATTTAACTATGTACTCGTTTTGTAGCAGCACGCCAGTGCAACGTCGAAACATTTAAAAATAAAACATGAGTCTCATCATCACTGGAGACATAAACACGGTCCGCATACTCTCATCGTTTATATCATTACATTCCCATTTCCTGTGTCCTTATTTGAAAAGAAAGAGAGTCGCAACACAAATGACTTAATGTGCTGGAGAGCTGACTAACTAAGGTTTCCTCTCAGTGAGTGATATTTTCAACTTGAGAGTTGAGGTTTGTCTTCCGCTCTGTCTCCACTTCATTTCGCTACTCTAAGTGACACGTGCCTATTTGCATTTGTGTTACATGTTGTGGTTGCATGTAGAGTGCACCTTGTCTTCAGCAGCTTACAGCCAATAGAGAGACACCGCTTGCTGAGATGGCTGCCGGCACATACACACACACACACACACACAAACGTTTTGTGTGCCTGTGTGTGTGTGTGTGTGTGTGTGGTCACAGAGGTGGGAATGAGGTCAGGTGGATTGTGGGAACTACTTACAACAGAGAGAAACACATTTTAAGTGTGACTGAGAAATAGGTAGAAAGAAAGAAAAGGAACAATTGAGAGGTCAAAAACAAGAAATAATGTTTGGATGGGGTTTAGATTCCCAGTGTCATCGGTCAGTTGAGGAAAGAATAGCCGCAGCTAAGGTCCCCTCTCTCACCTGTAGACTATAACACACCCAGAAGATCAGACACTGCCGTTTCCTAAAACACTCTCTGCCTTGTTACCAATTGCAAATATGTAGAAAGGAGGAACTCTGCTTTTGTGACAACAAAAAAGGGTAAGAGTATTTTTTCATTTCCTTGGTTGGATTTTAAGTGTCTTATCTTATTTCATGTAATCACTAGTGTGTGTGTGTGTGTGTGTGTGTGTGTGTGTGTGTGTGAGACAGTAGTCACAGAGGTGGGAATTAGGTCAGGTGGATTGGGGGAACTACTTACAACAAAGAGAGAAACACATTTTAAGTGTGACTGAGAAAAGAAAGAGAGAGAAAGAAAGGAAGAAATGGAACAATTGAGAGGCCAAAAACAAGAAATAACAAAGAGCCAATAACTTAGATAATAGTTAGTTTGAGGAAGAATTTATTTTAGCAGTAGATGGGATTCAAAGTTAGTTCATTCTTTCTGAAACAGTTTCTGACTTTCAACAAACCACAGACCATCTCGCCTATTGTGGAGTGAAGTGAAATTACCTTTCAATCAGAGTGTAGCAGAGTGTGTAATGTTGCTGAGACGGCGTTATAACTTTGCCCTCCTAAATTTTCTATTAAAGACGGTTTCTTTTGAAAGTGCCAGGTAAGATAAGGCAACTGCTGGGTCTAAAACCCATTTAGGCCAAGAGGTGGAAAGCATGATTGTTCTCAATGGACTGACCTGCAATTGGATATAATATAGTGACAACCATCGTGTGTGTGTGTGTGTGTGTGTGTGTGTGTGTTTTCTCCTGCATCAATACATCTCCAAAAAGCTTGTTTTCTCAGCTTGAGATAAACAGATCACATGTGTGAAATTGATAATTACATAAAGTAAATAAGGTAAATGTTTGCGCAAATACATCATTGTAACTGGTCTATAAATATAGGAGAGACTGCACAACAGATCATATCAGGGTTTCAAGGGTCAATTTATGCATTATGATGTACTAAATTAAAGAGTTTGAATACAAATCAGTCAAATAGCAACTGTATACCAATAGCAAAATAGTCAAAAAGGTGTTATCAATACTGACTGACGTAGCAATTTTCAAAGCCACAGACTTACTCTAGCTTAGAAATGTTTGACCGGCCACACACCAAGTACAATACCACAACATTACCAGCACAGTGTGGGGTTTGTAAATGTAATAATGAAATAGCTTAATCAGATTATGTATTTGTGTTCGCTTAATCTTTTAATCCCTAATGCAGATAATCAGATCATTCTGATACTGAATCCTCCTGTTGTTGTTATCATCTGATAAAAGTGAACAATGGACAAAAAAACAGACCTGCACACTCTCTCTTACACACACACACACAGTTACTATCACATTCAACCACAGGCTGCAAAAAGGGCTTGACTAATATTCTTTTGAAAAACACCTAAATTTATACCTTAAAACAGAAAGGACAAGAATAAAGGACTAAAGCCTATCTGCATATGGTAGTAAGCAAGGTTTAATTGTTTTTGTCACATTTGACCTATATAACTGTGTTCCACCTATTTCCCATTGTGCATGGCTAATGGTACTGAAAATGGGCAGAATCGTAAAATAAATAATAAGGGTGGACACATTTTTTCATGTTGTTCCATAAAATCTGAAATCTTTTTTTTTTTTTTTTTTTTTTTACAAATGACACAGTCGAAACCAGTCCAAGCATGTTGAACAATAAGCCTTCTAGTCCTGTAACTAGTGGATTTAAGGAAGGGGCCGTCCCTGAGAGAAGCCTCTCTGCAGAGCTTGGAGTGGATCATCTCGCTGACACCAGAGCCTCGGGCCAACGGTAGAGTTTTAGTTTAGTTTTTTGATCTATGTTCTTTGCATGGAAACTGTGTTGGATTTATCATTGTCAACCTTAACCCTCATGTTGTCTTCGCTTCAAATGTGACCCGTCTTCAAAGCAGTTTTTTTTTTATATCCAAAATAAAGGAAGTCGAAATAAAGGGTGAAAAATGTTGGCAGCAAAAACTATGAAAACAAATCACAAACTTTGTAAAAAGCAACAAAAATGTTGAGATAAAGGGAAAAAGGGGAGACAAAGCAAGGGTTAAACAAAACACTTTTAGCTAAGTGTGTAACACACTCTGTCTGGCCAATCAGAGTCATGCATTCCCTGTGCCCAGGTGATGTGCTTTTTTTATCTTGAAGAACTTTAATTCAAAAAAAGTCTTACATGAAGACACAGCATCCCCAGAGGCTTTGAATAGTATTTTAGTCTGGATTTATCTTATAGATGTTTTTCATTTGATCTCACCTGAATTGATTGTGATGGAATATTGATAATATTAAAATGTTAAAAGTGTTGTGGTTCAGTCTCTGTGTGTGTAGAACATTTGCTCCTAACATTATACGTCACACAGGAGTGCCTCTTAAACTATAGCTTAAGAGCCAAAAGTACAAGTGTTTTGCAGTATTTCAAGAGTACTACAGTGTCCCGAAGTCAGGATCCCAAAATAATCAACCACAATTACTTTGGACCTCCTCACATATTAAGAGCACTAATGTGAAATATAATATCTGGCAGTAATTGGATGGAGCTCTTTGGTAATGGTTTTACTGTGAGAGCCATTAAATAAGTGCATAAACTCTTTAGTTAAATAAAATGGCTTCATTAATGTGCCATTGTTCTGATTCGAGTCTCAGGGCAGGAAACTAAATTTACCTACATTGGATCCTGGCCTGAAAAGTTAAACCCAGTGAGAGACAGAGGCGAGATGGGAGAAAACCATTTTAAAACAATGATACCTGTCAGACAGAAACTCACAAGACCTCCTTTACAACATGACAAATCAAATGTTCAGCTTTCGACAAAAGACACGCACCCCCATCAAATTGGGGTGCTCCTGGGTTGAGAACAACATTCACTGTGGAATACTAAGTGTTATGGCTGAAAACTTTGACAACTTGGGAAATACCCCAACATTAGAAGTTCCACGGGCATTTCCAGGTGATGCAACTATAGCATGTTATGTTGTGAAACTTATGATCTAATATGTGCTTTTTATGGTATTTTTTCAATAGTACTTAGCGCTATTTATCAAGTACCAAACAAAGACTCTTAAATTGGACTTTTATTGATTATATAGTGTAGTTTGAAATCAAAAACTGACCTTTAGAAGCTAAGCCTGCAAGTTAATGATTAAACATTTACACTCTGCAACGTTTCAGAAGTATCAGATAAACGGCAAGGAAGTCCAACGGGACTCATAAAAAGCTCAAACAACAGAAATCTCCTTATAACAACAATATACAATACTACATCTACTGTACATGAATCTTGCTTACATTACAAAGTCAGGACAGCTGATGATTGAAATCAAAGAATACCTTAAAAGAATTACAAATAGCTCGTTCTTCACAGTAACTTGCGCCATTGTGCCTTTGAGCAAGGTATTTTCCTTTCTCCGTTTCATCTTAACTTCTCAGCATTCAAAATATGTAGACCGTATGAAGCAGGTATGCGATTAATAAGCATCAAGATCAAGTTTAATTTAAGTAATACATAGTTCTAAATTAATAGATGTTATTTAAATTCATTTTCAGTTTCAATGATCACGCCTAATGGCTGGCTGTTATGTAGATCAGTAGCCATTTTTAAACCAGAAGTGTCAAATTTATTTGCTAATGGCAGCACATTCTCCCTTTCTCACTCCACTGATTATGAGATATTTAGTTTTTACAATCTTTAAATTTCTAGAGAAGATCACCTGCATCTGGGTTTACGTTGTTGCCCTTGAGCTTTTCAAATGAACCCAATAACCTGAACTCAGCTCGATCCTCAAGGCTGCAGCTCTCCGGGGGATCTGTGATAACGTACTCACCATCTTGTGTGATTTGTTCTCTCGGCTTTTTTACATGATGTCAGAGAGAGCGCGGTTGGTTTGTCTGGAAGAAATGAAGGAACCATTTGCAAAGAGCCACCCTTTTCTTCTGCCCATTTTTTATTCTCACAATTTCCGCCGCTCATCTTTCTCTTCCTCGTCCACTTCTGCCTGCCCCTTTTAACCTTTTACCGCCCTTTCTTCTACGAACCTACCCAACATTTCTCTTTTGCCGTTGTTTTAAACTTTTTTATTGACTCATAAAACCAAAGGGTGGCTAGTTAAAAACACCCAAGTATGGGCTGGAGAATGCCACTATGAGCTATGGTTTTCCATTTTTTTGAGCTTACATCACTTGATTAATTAACCAGCAGGAGAAGCCTTTGGTCAGCGTGGCCATAACACTGCCAGGGAGTAATACTGCAAAGTGGGCCAGGCACAGTTAAGATTAATGGATCTGTGGTACTTAATTATTCAATAGAAAATGTCGTGGTAAATGTCATGTTACAATATTTAATGCACATATAACATTTGCAATAGCAGGGTAGAAAAGATGCCAGAGAGGCCAATGAACCCTGAACGGTCCCAGGTTCAACCCCCTACAACATTTTGTCTTCTTTGTCCTACGAGACGTCAGGCTCCTTCTGCATGGTTTTAAAGCACAGACTAAATTCATTTGATACCGTGGTCTGGGTGGATACTCAATTCTGATTGGCTGCGGGGTGTCCATAAAAAAGTGATGTAGGACACCTACTAAAGGAGATTTGGTGAGAAGGACTGTTTACTGCCCCAAATGAATGCGCTACATTAAAACAAAAAAAGGAAACTTGGATCCGTTATTTCCAACTCGTCCTCTGAACACCACAGGATGGCGCTAACACACACAATGCAGGAAATAAGTTATACCGCCCCTTTGGACTGACGTTGTTTCACAGCAAATAACGTTATCACACATCCCGTTCACTGTTCAGGTCGCTACCCTCAGTAACGTTACACATTGCGGATAAAATTGTTCGTAAAACTCATTGTACTGTTTTGAGGACAATGACATGGCTCGATAGCTAGCTTGTCTGTCAAATGATTTTTACTGATAGCCAACTGTACACAATGTTTTTGACTGCGGATCTTGCTAGCATAGCGTTAGCTTTGTGCCAAGAAGCTGAGCGGACTATAAATATATCCCGTTGCTAAGGGAGGCAAGTCGTATCTAAGGTCTTTCCTATTTCCTGGAGGAGTAAACGTTTGCGTTGCATAAGAACCTTATAGTATGGGAATGATTGCTCCAGGTATTAAAACTGTCAAACTGTCGGAAACCAGGGATACAGAGATATTTATTGTAAAAATTTTAGATTTCAATTGTAAAACTAATATAAATATTAACTAAAGTTTTAAAAATATGTTATTTGGTAAGTGACCATGCTATAAGGAGATCCTTGTCTTTTGCCAATTAAATTTGTTGTTGTCCAATATCTGCCCGGGTCGATGGTTGGGTGTGCAGTGCAATGCACAAGACCCAAATATAACTCATTTTTGTTAAAGATTGTAGTAAACTAAAAATGTTACTAAATAATCTATTAAGAAATATTGTCTTTATATATAACATATGTTTAGGGAATACAATAAGTCTCTACTAGAACACAATTAAAAATGGAAGTGTGGTTAATTCTTTTGTCATGAGGTTATAGTGCATTATAAAAATCATTGTTATTTTGGAAAACACATGAGTGGTTATTCCAGAATAATTTTCCAAATTGAGTCAGGAATACATGTTTATCACTGAAAATATGGTAAGGCCGTTGATTTCAGGTAGTAAAAAAAGTTACTTGTACCATTTTCCTTCTTGTAACAATTTGAAATGGGTCAATTTGACCCAAATACCCTACAAGGGTTAGGAATAGGGTACGATTGTGTTCACAGTACAAAAAAAAAATGAAGAAAGAAAAATGGAAAACTTTATGCAAACATAGGATCAAACATAAAGCCTCACTGTTACATCCTACCTAATCCTTGGGATTACCAATGTATTTATTATAAAGTCTAAACACAAAAGCTGCATTGTCTTGAAACACCCACCTTCTTCTGCTTCCTCCATCCTCCCCTAGCACTCGGGGGACAATTTGACCACACACCACAAACACAGTTTCTCTTCTCTCTCCCCTGTGAGCAAGAGGTCTTCTGTCTAATGAGCTTTATACATAGACTATAGCTCTACTCAGCCCACAACTTTACACAGAGCACTCCGCATTTCCAGACATTTACCCAGAATAGCTAGAAAGAACAAAAAAGAACGTCTGAGATGAGTCTCCTGGTTAGTTGTCCATTGCCCTGGGACTCCGGCTCAACCCACGGCTCATTAGCTAAGAGATTCAACCTCCACTGACACTGAGAGATGATTGCTGCTTTTTTTATCCCCTATCCGCAGCTTTTTTACAAAGTCATTTATGTAATTAAATATTACCAGTTGTTGTTTTATCGCCCGATGATTAAAGCTGTCTGCTGAAATGCTAAACTCAGTAAAGAAAACACATCGCTGATGCCAGGGTGGAAATCAACTGGTGTGTCTCAGTAAAATGAAAATGACTTTGTGGAAAGTTTCAAGGTGTCACTAAAGACTGAATGAGTGATGGGTCTCCTTGGGGGAAAATATTTTAGTTTAAACTCACAACAGCTCTCTAACAACGCACTGTATAAGAGGGCCCAGTAGACATGCACTGTAGACTTCTTCAAACATGGATGTTGGAAAATCAGCACTGCTGCATGTGTTCAATCAAATCTCCAGCTGTGCTGATGGATGGTTTGCTGTTTACCTGTAGTCCAGGTTGCCAGGAATGTGTCGGTCATTACTGGATCTCTGTGAATATTCCAAATTAAAAGATAGCATTTATCTTAAAGTCCTATCTCTCTACCTCTTATTACACATTGTAAGATATCTGGCCAATTGGAATGCAAATTTAATACTGAGCAGTTGATAAACCACAAATCCTTTTTGTAAGTGGCAGCAGTGGCAATAAAAGGCTGAAGTATTGAAAACACAAGGTCAAAATGTTTGGTATTGCAATGAGAAGTACCGGAGGAGTCGGTGCTAAGCTCCTTTCAGTGATCATATCAAAAGGTCAATTCCCCTTTGCTTTTAGCAGAAAAGCAACCATCATATTTATTGTGGTCCTCATGGAGGACCAGGCCTTTGATACGACTTTCTATGTAATTTAAAAGGCTTTTTTTGTCTGAATACTGCCTGCTTGCGACTAGAGATATCTTCCATTTTTCCATTCCCAAATGCTGGGTCAACAATTTCTTTGACATCTAGCATGCTTTCTCCTTCTGTACTATTTTGCTACTATAAATGTAGCAAAAATGTAAAAAAAGGGGAATTGACCTTTTGATATGATCACTGAAAGGAGCTTAGCCTTTTCCTGTGTATCTATACGGCAGTGTGTTCCAGACAAAAGACAAAATCCAGAAAAGAATTCTAAGGAAAGCTATTTGATGAAATATTCAGAAAATAATTTTAAGAAAAATTAGTAGGAGCATGGATGGTCACTGACTGTGACTGTTATAATCCAAATATCTAGATATAAGTCTACTGGCAAAGTTCATATACCTCAAAAGCTGCCATTTATTTTTTTCTGCCTCTACTCTATCCAGTGAAAACTGTGTACAAGACCAGCAACCTTTAAAATCAATAAATGAGTATTACTTCCTTGCCAAAGGAAGTCTGCTTTATGTGTCATTGGTTCAGAAGCAGCGCTTTTGACCTTATTAATAATTCAATTCAGCCTAAGGAAGAGAGACGATAGAGGGATGAGTGTGTGGTGGGAGTAAAGAAAAGAAGCTGAGAGAAAGAGTTATGGTTGTATTTGTACACATTTTGCCACTTTTGGTGTTGGCTTAGAAGAAACATAGGGTGGACAGAATAAGAGAAACAGCCCTTACCAGTGTAGCACTTGATGTACTTCATCCACAGCATCCCCAGTCAATCCCTCCCCAAACGTTGGCATTTTGCATGATGGCTCTCCATTTGTTGTTTCCAACAAATGTTTCTGGTGGTCCGAATAATGATATAAAATGGACAGCAGCATTTTTTTGTCCATATCTTTACCCTGCCTGCCGTGATAAGCTCCTTCTATCAGCCTTGACTGCAGGGTTTTCACCTGGTCCTCCATTATCGCAACCAGAACCATGGCATTTTCACAACATTTCTCTGGCGAGTCTGTGAAGGTCTTTGTAAGTGATGAGGAGAATTTTGAAAAAGATTGCGAGCCAGGGGAAGTGTGGAAGGACCGGGGTGATGTGATCTCTGTCGCGGGAGTGGGTGAGCAGACGATCAGCTGAGTAATGGATGTATTGTAGTTTTGGTGGATGTGCTATAATTTTCAAATATTTAATGTTCAAATGCAGCCTGTTCTTAATATGTACCACGCCACTCAGGCTTGCCACTGAAAGGCAAAGAAAACAGTCTCCACCCACCTACAACCACAATGGCTGCTTGGCCGAACGAGTCATAAGGCGGGCTGCTCCCGAATTTCAAAACCAACCATAATATGCCAAGCAGTTGGTTAAACTGTCTTCATTTCAGATCGCCTAAGGTCAGTTTAGAAGCTTTTGAGAGGCGGCATAACACAAACTCATATGGACTGAACATATTTCAAAAACGGTTTTGTGTGGCAGGGCACCTTTAAGTACTGAGTTTAGGTTTAGATTTTTAAGCATTATGTTGACTTCATTCTAAATTTAAATGTACTTTTTTACTCATCACATTTATCTAAAGGCTGGTATGTATATAAAGTTTACTCTGGTGATGTAAGCAAATGATCAACAATTTATGATAATTTGAGGAAATAAATATCTACTGCATCTAGTATCATGAGTCTATATGTCACGTTATCTTCTTTTATGTTTTAATTGTAGAATAATCTGCAGTTTTCACTGGAAACCATTGAAGTATTCTATAGTACTTGTATTGTCTTTGTTTTTAAATGCAATTTTTTGACAGCTTTTTTGTCATTTTAATGTTTAGGGTTCAAACTGCAAAGGAGTAGAACCCTTCTATGTTTGCCTGTTTTAGTTATTATAATTATTATTAATATTATTATTGTTTGTTGTCTGCCACGCTTGCTCATATTCCCGTGAGCTGGAATAAGCTAGAAACATGAAACTGCAGATGATATAGGGCACATCAGGCTATAAATGACTAAATGTTTGTCCAATCAACACAAAACTTCCAGGAAATGTCTACATAATGACCTCACACATACACTGCAATTCTCGTTTAAATTGACCAGTAGGGAGTCACTTTAAATGCACAAGAACTGCACGAATTACACAAATCAAGTTTTGAGCTTAGCAATTGTTTTTGGGTTGGTCAGATGCTTTTCTCAAATTGCCGTGAGCTGGACTGAGCTATATATCCCACTGAATTGGATACATGTTCTTGACAACTCAGTTGTAGACATTTTAAACTGTTTGTCCAATTGTTGCAAAGCTTGCAGGACATGTGTGAAATTACTCTGAAGTCGCTATTGAGAATAAAGGTTTGAAACTGTGAATCGCCACTTGAGGCTATATTAAATGTATTTTTATTTTCTTTTTACTATTTGAGTATGGTGTGATTATTCCTGGGGAGTTTTAAAAACATCTGTTATTTTCTCCTCCATAGGAGCAGAAAAGCAAAGAGAGAAGCAATAAAAGCTAGAATAACTCTTCCTTCTGTTGCCATTTATGTATATAGCACTGGACTTGGCAGCCTAATAATTAAGTTAAACACAGTCGTGTAGTTCTTGAATAATGGAGCGTGTCTCTGAATGGAGACAGATGACAGATAATGAATGTAGGTGAGAGAGAGAAGAGAAGATGGAAATACAGCAACACTTAAGACGTGAATAAGGAGTCCGCTGCTTGCCTGTCTGTATTCAGACACACAGCCACTTGTCGGACTTGTCAGGCTAATGCATAGACACTCTGAGACGAGGGGGAACCAGGGATGAGAAAGAGACACAATAAAAGGAAAAGAGAAATATATTTAACGGGGCAGACTCCAGAAGAACTAAGGATGGATAAGACTAATAGTCATGTTAAATACAGCCTCACAGGCAGTGCGTTGTGAAGATTGACTGCCGGATCTAGGCCATCATAAGGAACCATTAAGACTGGCTAATAAAGAAAGTTCCCTCAGCCCAGAAAATGAAGTCATCATAGCAGTTAGAGGATAGCCCGAGGCGGGGAGGAGAACGAGAAGATGGAAAGAGGGGGGCTGGAAAATGAAGAAGGGCCATCAGAGGAGATAAAGAATAAAAGACAACGACGGCCTCTGTGTGTGTGTGTGTGTGTGTGTGTGCGAGACAAGAAAGTGAAAGAACGAGAACAAACCGTCCCACAGGATCACTCATCCAGGATCTAATATAGCCATATTCCCTCTGTATGTCTGTTAATTACTTCCTCTGTAACCATAACGGTGAAAAGCCCAGGCTGGTAGGAATACCTGGAAAATGAACCGCTAGCAGAACAAACTGTATCTGGGTTAATTACTTAATCTGCTGTTGCTGCCATGAAGTTTTTTGCTGACTGCCCCAAGCGTCTTTTCAGCATGTTGAAATATGTCCTGATCATATTCCTCCACAATGAAGGTGGCAATAAAGCAAAATCTAAGAAAATGACAATAATTATGATTTGTTAACTAACATCTTAAGGTGTGATTGAGGTAGAAAACAACTTTGCTGATTAGGTTGTCACATAACCCAATGGCGGGACCACACACACACACACACACACACACACACACAGGCTAGACGCCGATGCTGATGTGTTACACTTTGCACCTCTCTTGCGGCATTCTAGCGTTGTTTGGTTCAGTGTAAACAAAAGAGAGCCAGCGTGACGGCGTATCTTCTTTACAGCAGGATTGCGTTGTCTCTGTTTAAAAGAGTCCGATATCTAACCAAACTCTACCTACCTACTCTACCTAAAGTGTTTTTGTTGCTGATGCTGAACCTCATGCCAGACATAGGATGAAACGATGGTCTCTCTCTTTGCCTGGCAAATTTACTGATATATTTACATATATTTGTGGCGGTAATATTTGTCATATTGGTAGGGCTTTTAATATGATTGAATGTGACCTCCAAATAATTTGAATTCATTCGTTTATTTCCCCCCTCTCTCTGCATCCAACTCCCGGAAAATTGTCTGTTTACATGCATCCATGTGACTTTCCTGCCTCTTCTTCTGCCTGTCAGTGAGATCTGAACTTAAACACAACAGTATGCTGACAACAATCTCTGCAGAGCACAACATAAAGAGAGTGTGAGCATGAAATAGTGAGTAGAGACAGAGGGAAGGTGGGAGTGTGCACTAACAATACAGCGCTTGATTAAAATGTCAAACACAAAGGACTACAGAAAAAGGGATATTACTGGTACCTAAATTATATTAGGGAGAAGTATATTTCTCGGAGTGGGAGGGAAATGTCAGTAGAACTTAATTTTGTGCTAACCTGAGAGATTTAAACAGTCGGCTGGTTTGCTCAGCTGCCGTGCTCATGAAAAATCTAAAAAAAAAAAAAGAAAACATCAAACAAGATTGGATCTAATACAAGACTGTGTACACATCCAACCAAGGGAGGTCAAATCCAGGTGCGTTGACTGGTTGCCTCTTCTACGTTACGGAGCAGAGATAGATGCATGTATAGTGTTGCTAAGGTATCAAAAACGGTGCATCCTTCATGTTCTAAGGTGCATGAAGTGATCGCTGATCAGAAAACTGGCAGAAAGTAGACTGATAGAAAACTGTCAAACAGAGAAGAACATCTTGGTCTCTTTAGTGTGTTCTTTCAAAAAAAAAATATCTTTGTATTTACTGTGGGTCTTCACTATTTCTCACTGTGCAGGTAGCATGTACAGATTCTTCTAATGTTCAATAGATGAAACAGTCACTGAAAAAAGATCTTCTTTTCATAAACTCTCTGAAAGCTGTTGTTTCCCCCCTCTATTGAAGTCTTGTTATAGCTAAAAGATCCGAATTGAATTCATTTGGAAGATATTAAGGCACAGATGTTTTACCAGATTAAAAGGTGTCTTGGCCGTATAGCAGTTACCAGTGTTGGTTCTGCTTTAGTTAATCTATTAAAGAGGTATTTCTTACCCTGAAATCTGACATCTCTGAAAGACTGAAATTGTGGATTATTTGAGGCTAACCCCACAAAATGTACCCTGTGATCCTGGAAAATAATATTGTATGTCCCCTAGCTGGAAGCATAACTAATTGCATGCATTCATATGATTTCTCCAGACCGAATTGTGGATCCAACAAGTGCTTCCATGTAGAATGCTGATCTACTGAGGTCTCTGAAGACCACGTCACTTCTGCATGTCTGAGCAGTCTCTAAGGCAACAGTAAAAGTTGTTCCCAAAAAAAAACAATAGGACTTTGGGAACTTGTGGCTTTTCTCTATTTACTATAGGAAGGCGTGCTGCAAGAGTAGGCTGTAAAAACAAAAACTCAGTTGTCACATGCAGTGGAAATGTGGGAATGAGAAAGAGAGAGACAAGTGTGAGGAAATGGAATGAAAACATTGTGTAAAGTTTCTGGAAACTTCTCTTCCCTCCTGAATTGCCTGCCAGCAGCAAACACATCAGCCAGTCTTTTCTGTCTTCAGCTGCAAAGACATCATAGAGATAATAAATACTACAGGAATAATATTAATGGAACTAGTCAGATTCTTGTGGTTTTGCTGGCATTTGTCTATTAAAATTAATCATTCAATCACACAAAAATAGCTTTGTTCCTAGCCCTAACCGTACCTGGCTCATCTGACAGAGAT
>NC_048423.1:2886036-2897418 GCF_013103735.1 Etheostoma cragini | reverse complement strand
GGTGTCTTGCTCAACAGCACCTGGCAGTGCCCAGGAGGTGAAGTGACATCATTCCAGCCACCAACCCACACTCCATACTTTTTGGTCCATACTGGGACTTGAACCGTAGGGCATTTTTGTAAACATTTTCACTATTTTTGGTCATCAGCTTTTTCGCTTGCTGAAATAAAAATAGTGATTCCATGATGATGCAGATCTAGGTCCAGAAGCACATTCCATTACATTTTCTTTAAGAGGATTGGAAGTCCTTGGCAAAGGTATGCCCACTATTAATGCTTTATGCATAGAGTCTGAACTCAGATATAAAACAGTGCTCCTGCAATCCAAAAGTGTTGGGCTTTATATTATTGAAGTACATTTTATTGACTCAAAAACTCAGTGAAATTGCACTCGTGGCTTAGTAAACCAAGTATTTACCGTGTCATGGGTCGAGTCCTGTTTGGAACGACAGTCCCATGTTCCTCCCAAAACTGTCTTCACATGAAACATTGCTTTTACAACTATGTTGTGGTTTTACAGGGCTATACTAAATATTACTGTACAAAGTCAATAACTTGATGCTTTTGTTTGATATATCACCAAGCATTGTCATCCTAACTTCGGACATACGTAGCTTATTTTCTGTGCAGTATTGCCCTTAATCAGGGCTCTTGGGGCTCTGCTCTCTAACCATTAGGGGTGCTTCTATGTGCGGAGTAGTTTTGGAGACAAGACTTACTATAATTACAACATATGTTACATTTTTTGGGCAAAACATATTCCCCAAAATTATGAATATGCTTATTTTTTTTAAGTAAGTGCTGTCGTAAAACTAGCAGGAGACAAGTTATAATTGAGGTATGTTTGGAGACACTAACTTATTTAATCATTCAACTATAACATAACATATTAATATAAAATTAATATTTTTGTTGTATATCTTTTTGGTGTTGTAGTTTGTAGACAGTCCCTAAGCACTCGTCTTACTGCGTCTCACCGCCGGGTGCTCATAGAAACTAACCTTATTTCTCCATGTTGGAAAACGGCTCATTTTGATGAAAAGAGTTTGTAGCTCGTTGTTAATCTGAGCGCGTTAGGAAAGATACGTCATTTGTGATTTAATAACATTTTGCTATATAGTTATTCATCCCGAAAGGGGCTCTGTACTGCTCTGCCCAAACAGGACATGCCGTAAATCTCTCAAGCACTATGCATGACAAACAGTCTTGCACACAATCAAATGCCTGAATGAACACGAAACTTAATCTTGCATGGCCAGACAGTGAGTTTGGAGAAATTCAAGCACAACAGATGGTTAAAACTTGTTGGTTCGAACTTCTTTGTCCCCAAACTAAAATCAACAATCAAAGTGCTGTTTCAACAGGGAAAGGTGAGGAAGTCAAAGAGAACAGGACACAAAATGTGGGAAGTAAAGAACTTGACAGCAACTTGACATGAGAAGGAGAAAGAGGGATGAAAAAAAGAGATGTAATGAGCCAGTCTGACAGATTTTTTTTTTCGGAGGGTCAGAAAGTCATATTTCAACACAGAATTGGTCCTCTGATTGCTACCATCTACCATCAAAATCCAGTGATGGAAAAACTTGTTTCGTCACCTGTGACCTCCCTGAAACATTCCGAAAATTCTGTTGCATTTCAATAATGTTTTCATCTGTGGATGAGAGCATGAAAAATTATCATCAATGGCAGTTGACAGTGGGGCATAATTACAGCTTTCCTCATAACAAAACAGTTCTTAGTTTTTCTCCTGCATTTAGTTTGACATTCAGAAGCCCATTTTATTCAAAAGTCAGCTAATAGAGACACAAGTAATTTACATTACATTTATTACCAAGCTAGATAGAAACAGTTAACATATCCATGCCATCCATAGTTAGGGCTACAGACCTTTCTTTCTTTTTTCTAAACCCCCCGTCATCTTTGTGACATGGGTACTTTTTTGGGGAACATTGACACAGTGAGATGGAGACAGCATGCAAAAGAGAGAGTGGTAGGAAAGGACTGTGTGAGCAGTAGAGAAGAAGGAAGATAAGAGTATTTAGCTCATTATTTCCGCTGGCTAGGTCAAAATGAATAAGAGTCAGTAAGAGAATGAAAAGTTGTCTTCAAAGACTGGAGTAGACTCGGCTATTATTCTCTGTCTGAAAAGTGACACTCCACTCTAAGTGTTCCGCTTTAGGATGGCCTTGGGAGGTTAGAACCATGAATGTCAAAGTTGATTTCACACTCTGTAGCTCTCTGGACCGCGTGATAGTTGTGGCCACTGTGCGTGCATGTACACACTGACACACACCAACACGATGCACATGCAAACACATAGCTATGCATGGGAACATCTGTATGGACTCAAAGACAGACGTGCAGAAAAGAAATTGGAAGTAACATGCTAACACTGCACGTATTCATATTTATTTACACACACACACAGACACACACACACCAAGCAGATGATCCATTATTACAACCAAGGTCACACATCAACATTTTTGTGTAAGATAGTGTAAAGATACACAACACAGCTTTAACTTCAATTTGAATATTTGGTGTTTCCTTTGATTAAACAAACCAGCCAGAGCATGTGAAATAACATGCTTTCGAGGAAATGCTAATACTTCTTTAAAGAGTAGTCACACCACTTGGATCCTGTTGTTTTAACTAATAATGCAGGACTATTGTCCAATGCAATGATTCATGCTATGGTGTGATTTATTATTCTTATGGAATTTGTTATAAAAACAAAAAGTCTCTTTAAAAAAAAAAAAAAAGACGACACCCTGCATTTGTTTTTTGGCAGGTGTCCTAGTTAAGGAGAAAGATTGACATGTCAAGAGGCCTTTTAAACAGTCATTGTTTTAATTTTAGTTTTATGGTGTTGTATTATTGCTTGTCAATTGTATCGTACTCTGGAAACTGTTTTTAATTCCCTATTAATTGTAGCACTTTGAGATTTCTTTTTGAAATGTAAAGGGCATTATAAATAAAATTTAGAATATTATACTATAATTATTATATATATATTGTAAAATTTAAAAGAGCACATGATGTGTTTTTTAAGCACACCAAAATCCCAAGAAGAAAATCACAGCAGTTAGAGGACAAAACAAAGACAGTGGTAATGGGAAACTCAAATCGATCAGTTTATTATAGAAAAATGTGAAACACAACTTTGGCTGAATGTCATACACTGCTGCTGGTGTACTATGATGTACAGTACAACAAACTGTACACGTAAGGGCAACACAAACAACTCCTGTTCTAAATTCCGTTCATAAAATGACATTTTAATGACATAGCATGTACAAATGTTACTGTTAGCTTCCTACTGTGGACTGCGTGCATAAGTGTTTGCAATTGATAGTTTAAGGGACTGTTGTAGACCACATTGTGTTAAATGTGACTGCCACATGAGGCACAAAGTGTCAGGAAAAAAAATATTTTTTAAGACTCACAAATGTGTTGTACTCTGATTTGAAATGGAAATAATTAAATGTATATCAGAGACATAGGACACATCTTACGGTTATCATAAACAGTCAGTGGTGCACATTGGCTCTGTAGTGGGAGGTTTGGTAAGTGCTTGGCAATTATAAGTGCTGTTTGCTGATAGTGGCAGATTACTGCTGCTGGAACCAAGAGTGCTCCCTGTTAAAATTATCTGCAAAAAATATGGTTGGGGCAGCAACTTATCCTCAAAACGCAGAATGGCATAAACCTTATTTGCTACCTATTCGTGGAAATACATTACAACAGAGCATGTCACAGTGGCAAACCTTTAAATAACGGCATATGATGCGTTGAAGGCTATTCCACAAAGCTTTGATGAAATGCTTTTCTGGTGTCATTAGATGATTCTTGCTATTGAAATCTGCGAGAAACATTTGTGACCTAAAACGTTTGTTATTACTCATCCTTGGAACAGTGGAGCACGCAGTCAGCCTCCACTTTAACAAGAGTGTGTTTAGGCTGCGGTCACGGAGTTGTAGAATGTAACAAACAAAGTAGTTACAAAACATAAATTGCTCATATGTTGGAGAAATAGTGACCCTTATAGTGAAGACCTTTGTGTATGTAAAACTTACAAAGGTTCAACAGCGTTGCATAAAGAACGTAACTGTACTGAGCTTGGCAGTTCATTCTTTACCTGTGAAACAGCGGCTGATAAAACACTCTCAACTCAAGGTCCACTTACTCCCGAGCTATTATTTAAAACATTCCATTGTCCCACGTGCTTTAAGGGCTTCTTCTCTGTATTGGCTTTAATGGTGAGCATGCCAATTTATTATTTACCTTGTAGGCAGAAGTTCCCAACTCAAGCTAAGTTTATTGTTTTGGAGATTTTTACCCAATCACACTGTTTTAATCAATAATCTACTTTTTTTTTTGTATCTGTTGATGGGAAGAGGAAAACAAAATGGAAATATGGAAGTTCCACAAGTTCCTCTGGCTTTTCTTGCAAATAAAATGCTTATTCTTCAATAATAATGTTACAAACTTGACTGTTCTGTTCTGGTGCGCATAAGATGCTTTCTGGTGAGCATGAGGTCATTTTCTTGTGAGCACTAATTGTACTTCATGCTTACGAGAAACCAATCTAAGTACCAGTCAGAATGCCTGCCGGGGAGGAGATATTCATCAATGCAACGAAATGTACCTGATCATCATCAGCAAACTTAAAGATGGCAGGGCAACAGTTAAAGCGCCCATAGTTGGCTCATTTTAGGTTCATACTTGTATTTTGAGGTTGTACCAGAATAGGTTTACATGGTTTCATTTTCATAAAACACCATGTTTTTGTTGTGCTGCACATTGCTGCAGATCCTTATTTCACCCTGTGTGTTTGGGCCTCTGTTTCAGCTACAGAGTGAGACATCTCACTTTTATACTATCTTTGGTGGGAGTCGCACATGCGTAGTAGCTCGGTAAGATCACATCAGCTAGATAACTCTTTCTCGTGCTTTGGTCAGCCCAAGGCATGATTAGCTGGGAGACTTCTTCTAGACGAGGGACACTTGTGGAATACCTGCAGAACAGGGGCAGGAAGTAGTTCTTTTGGAGATTATGGTGAACTAGTGTGTGTTGTAGCAGTGTTTTGCCATTGAGAACGAGCTAGCATGCTACGGGTTAGCCACCTTGTCTCGGCTAGTGACGTAGAAAGCCGTGCAGATGTTAAACAGCTCACCCGGAGACTGAAGGTAGATGACATTCAGAAACAAGACCTCACTCAAAACAGCATGGATTGTTTAGTTTTTTCAAGTTTGTATGCGTGTGGAAGCACCAGAGACACAAAATAACACCCCAAATCCCAGAAAAATAAAGTTTTCATAAAATGGGCATTTTAACTGATATCATGCTTTAAATGTGAAATAGTAACTTTAGCCACAAAATGGTAGCAGTACTTTGTTAGCATAATTTTAGCCCTTCCTTAGATTGGTTTCTTGTTATTCTTGTGCTATAAAGGAAAGATAATCCATCTTGTGCGCACCAGAAATGTTCTCAGGCGAAGGAAAAAACACAACAACAAAAACATGTGTCTTTAGGGGCTCCGTAGTAATACTTTCAAACATGTCATCAGAAAGAAAGAAATACGCATTGAAAGTGGTTTTACTGAAATGTGGGTGTTATAAATGTTTTGGCACTTAAATAAAAAAAACTGACGTATACTACGCATCCATCTAAACATGTTCAGCATTTAGAGGACTCATTTGACACGCTGATTCCCGAGAAGGTCGCAATAGATAAGACTGAGCAGGGCATGTCAACAATAAGACGGACAGGTGACTCACCTTGACATAGTGTGTCACCTTCTGCCGACACAGATAACCGGATCACACTCGACATTTTCCAGATGACATAATTTATAAGCCCTCGCTGTGCTGACCCTATATGTGTCACATAGCAGAGAGTGGCAGCACCCAGTGCTGACTAAGGCCTGTGAGCAGCAAAAGCTGCTTTTGAAGATACATTAATTCTAATTCCTCAAGGAAACACCGGCATGCTGATATTAACACAGCATTTTAAACAGCGACACACATCCTGCTCAAGGCCTTTTGGATCCAGGGTAAAGACTAAACCTAGTTACAAGTGTTGCCATGGGAATAAAATGACATATTAGCAGTTAAAAATATCATTGTTAAATGTAATAGTGAAAATGTGTCCCTAGAATAAAATGAATGAAAGTGTTTCATGTTAAATTTATCACTCTATGATAGCTTATTATCTTTCTCTGTACTATGAACAGATAGTCTTTGTTGGCATGTTTTTTATGATTCTAGTTCGGTGCTCAACATTGCACTCAATGTAACATTTTTTATCACAGATATGTTTATTCAAATTAGATTCAGTGGGACTTTGTTCTAATTATTTGCCAGTTTCAAAATGAATGTTGTTTTGTACCTGAGGAAACGGAGCATAATCAAATGGGGATCCTTAATAAACCAAACGCATAATCAGGCACCAGCTTGCTACAGGAAGTCTTTGATATTTCAAGTAAAAAAAAACAAAAAACATTGGTAACTTGAGTGAGAATTGGATGCTTTTAAGACAAAACAAGTTCAGAAATAGGTTTAATATGACTATGTCTGGGTGTAGATTACACACAACAGAAAGTTGTTAAGTACTTATCATCAATATATTTCACATACAGTACTTGGTCTATACTTTTCAGTATGTTTTCAGTCAAACATCCTGAGGATATTAAATATAAACACCATATTCAGCATTCTTTCAATCATACAATGCATTTTTTTCCCAAAATGTCTTCATTTCCAAAATACAGTGGTATAGAATGCCTTTAAGCTGATTGCATTTTACACATATTTCAGGTATATGTTATATTGTATTTGTCCAAGGTAACTGGGTTTATATT
Organism: Etheostoma cragini; assembly: GCF_013103735.1. Lineage (NCBI taxonomy): Eukaryota > Metazoa > Chordata > Actinopteri > Perciformes > Percidae > Etheostoma > Etheostoma cragini. Next base: position 2,890,554 of record NC_048423.1, on the reverse strand, counting down.
AGTGTGCAATAACCACTTGTATTTTACATTTTTTAATTGTGTATTTTACATTTCGATGTTTTTACTTTCTTGCATACCTCCATCCAGTCATTCACATGAATCTCCTCCTCTAACTCCTTTCTCCATCTTGTGAATCGTGTGACCCTGACATCAGTGACCATACAACAATGTCCTCGTTGTTGCTTACTCTCTTTGTTTGCTGTCACACATTCTTTCTCAAAGGACAACAGTACATTAATTACTGTCTCTGTATAACAAGGTACTCCTGTTGTATATTTTCCTCTCCTCGCCTTCACCTAACACAACAGGTAGGAGGGACGATTGGACGGTGGAAAGAAGCCTTCAACAAGGACTGTTAGAAGTATAGAGATAGGGAGAGAGGCGCGTAAATGTGTGAAAATCACAGAGTGAGAGCTCTTCCATCTCTCCATCTTTCAGTCGGTTTCATCAGTTGATTGCCCCTATCAGACAGATTGAAGGAGGATCTCTCTGTCTGACCGTCTCAATGACAAACTTGATTATCTTTTCATCACCAGTCCTCAACGCTTTCCACTCAAATGTGTTTTTTTCTGTTGCAGCTCTTACTTAACCAGGCGACTTGCCATAGTTAATAGTCTTATTTAAAGAGTTAGCTTGGGGAAAATTAAGGCTACTGCAAAACACTCAAACAGTCACACACCTGAGGAGGAAGGTGAAGTCTCACTGCAGTCATCTTAAATCCATTACATTTTTTTTAGAATTTATATCCTACAGAGCTCTTCAGGTGTTTTAACCTAAGCCTGTCTCAAGAGAGAAGGACCTAAGACAATAATGAATGTGAAGAAATAAAACGGATGCTGTGATTTCACATGTTAAAATAATGAAAGTTACTCAATGATGCGAAATGGAGAACAGTACCTACGACACCAGCAGGCAGCCAATTATACACTCACCTGTGGAGATTGCGTGTCACTTAATTGGCTAAAAATTTGGACAGTCATCAACTTCGCTGAACTTTAGTGGATTTCCGAACTGTGCTACAAAATGTGTATGCTGTATTTTATAGTCGGCCATCCCCTGACCCAGACAGACACTTAGCTTGCCCAGCCAGTGCCTTAACGATGAATTTAATGGTGGACTTTAAATCCTCAATTACATGCTAATATATTTTGAGTTCACATCTGCCAGGAGTTCCATTAGTCTCCTACACAGCCAGCCGAACAGCTCAGCTTTAGCTAAGGGAAACTTGTAGATGACACACACACACACACACACACACACACACACACACGTGTCTATTAGAGATTTGTTTCTCAATACTAATAATAAATATAAATATCCCCTTTGTATATGCTTGCCAGTTAGGGAAAAAAGCCTTTATACCAGCTAGCCAGAAATCATAAAATTGAGCTCCTCCGCCACTTTAAAGTGTGATATACACACTGGTGTGCTCTTAATTTCAGCCCGTCAGTGACTCATCCTGTCAGCCAGTCACTGTGTGCAGCCAACCAACTGATCTACAATATTGAGCGATGAAATATCCCTGGCACTACATGTTAAAACTTTATTTCCAGTCTAATAAATGAAGGTTTCAACGGCTGAATAAAACAGTGCCACCGAAATTCCTTATTAATTATAATCACATTCCATCCAGAATGCCCGGAGTGATTTATGGTTTTATAGATGGATTACATTGCAGTTTACTACTGCAAGTGAGCGGTGTGTGGGTGGTGTGGGGGTGTGTGTCCTTGACTCGTACTACATCTCAGACATCTACTTACATGTACTTGAATCACTACAGATTTATTGTCGACCAGAACAAAGACATCCATTCCCAGCAACAGACGTTAGAAAGACACTAGATATATTGAACTTTAATAAGACAGAACAACCCAAAGTGAAAAGAGATGTGCGAGAGACGGTGAGGGAAAGAGGAAAAGGTAGAGACTACTTTTCTACTTTGAGTGGAGCTGCTCCCAAAGACATCCAGCAGCCCCTCGCCATTAAACATGCACTGTTCCTTCAAACTGCATGCAGAAATATTTATGAAAATAACAATGAGTGAGTTTGTTTGACTTTGGGAAAGTGGGGAACAATACAACAGTTCTCCAAAAGTTCTCCAACTGACTCTGAGAGGTGGGCAATTACTTTCCTCAAGGGGCTACATGAGAACCAGGGACTGTTGTCGAGGGCCGGAACAATAGGCTAAACTCAATTCCACTTAATATCAATTGTATCTCTTTATAAAAAGCAGAACATTGTAAGGTCTTTGATAAGCTGCAACTGGTAAGGGCACAAATGTTATGATTAGGACATGAAAAAAGTGAAGCAGACTTTGGACACAATGCAATTAGTCACTAATTCAATATTTAATCAACATCCATGAATGCAATCGTGACCAAAATTTGCATGTTTTTTACCATTATTCACATAACAGCATTCCATTAACTTTACAAAGTGCTATTACAAATTTAGTTTTAGTCTTACTACAATATTAGCTTTTTAAGGTTTTTTCTTAGACCATGAAAAAGTGAAGCAGACCTAGTACAAAATGCCAACATGATGTCACTATTTTGCATTTCATGTGCAAATAGGCCCTTGCCTTGCAGTTTGGTGTGTAGTTCATTCATTAGTGCAGTGATATCAACAGCAAATGCTTAGTTTTCTCTCAGAGCTCTGGGATGTATTTGCCTTTCATATCACAAAACTCTGGACTCTGGGCTCTCAGGTCTCATACTCTTTTAAGCGCCATGCCCAGACTGAGCCACCTGACAGTGTGGTAGCCTGTGTCACCATGTTCAGTTTCATGCTCCTCCAAAAGTGACACAAACTACCGATTTAATGCTCTTGGCCTGATGAAGTTACAACATCAATAACATGGTTACTTACAGAACACCAGCTCGTAAATAATACAAGTTCACTTCAGTCACTTTATCTTGCATCCACTTCAAAAGTCCTGTCAGATTTGGACAACCATCGGTTGTAACACGCAAGTTAGTTCCATCTAAGTCCCAGTTTGTCAAAACATGCATTTATCTCCAGTGAAAAAATCACTCCCGGTCGCTGTCCCTTTCATTGGCCGCATTGCTGCCGGATCCCCTCTTATCTTTCGTTATCCCACATACAAAAACTAGTGACTGGGCTGTATCGCAGATATCCCGACTTTCGTCCAGAGCCAAAGAAAAAAGAAATTGTCTGCTTTGCTTTGCAGCTGAAAATGATCATTTTTTGCGATGACATTAATCCGTCTCATTACGGTTCGCCTGGAACTCGGCATATTCTCAAACGGCTCTAATTTTTATATTTTATCTTATGTTAAAAGAAATACTTTTGATACACAACTTAAGTACAACAAAATATGACAAGAAACCCAAGAAGCCTTTTAACTACCAGTAAACCAGTGACCAGTGATATGAAAACCAAAGGGAAGGCTAGCCATTAGTCCAAAATAAGAACAAGGATGTAAAGAATAAAATGACCCTTTAAAAGTCAGAAAATGTCTCGCTCCAATGCAGAGACAGAAGCACAACGTTAAATATTGGACTCTTTCAGGGTGAAACAATGAAAAGAACAAAAACACAACTAGTCATTTTCATCAGTTTTTCGACATGGACTTGTTTTCGTGTTGGACTAATGACACAAGTAACCTTTCTTGACATAACCGGCAGATGCAGTTAGCCTAGGTCACAGTACTGAGTCATTTTGATGGTATTTCCAATGAGTACTACAATCAGTGTCGGATATGTCTGCAGGCCAATAGGTCCCAAAGATAAAAGGATTGATGTGAAAAATAGAGGGTTGTCTGCGCTTCTGCAATCCACAACAATCCGGTGCAACCAGGGCAGGACAAAACAGTTAAGAGCAGAACAGTTTTTGCCATAAAAGTATTAATATTAGTGCGGCTGTCCTGCTGCATTGCAGACGTAATACTGGACGCAGTTTTAAACCCCAGAGAAAGGGGTTTTAAGCATTAAAAATCAGTATAATGAAGTGTGACACTTGCTGGAAGACCTGTACTGTACCTCTCCCTGGCATCAGTTCACATCTTTTTATCTCTGTGGCTTTACTGTAATGATTAGGAGCTTGAAGTACATATTTCCTTTAGCCTTTTACTCCTCACACCATCCGTTGTTGCCAGACTACACACACTTTGGGTGTTAGGAGCATTTGGCTAGATATACTGCCAAATTCAATCAGGTGATAAACAAAGTAAAATACACTGGAGAGACAAGGCAAAGCTGCCAACTGATCATAAGTCTCATTTGTCTACAGTAATTACAGCAATATTTAATAAGGAATGTGGGGATGATGACATGGTGTAGCATTTCGGCAGCTCTGTCTCAAACTGTTTTACATTGAACATCTTTGCACGTGTACAGCCTTTTGAAGCAGTAATGCAATATTTAGTCACTAATCAAAAGGATTAGGGTGGATCATTTTAAGATGTATTCCATAACACAATTTCAAAAGAGGTCCACAATTAGCTGACGTTTCATTTTACGAGGTGTTCCTTTAGGCATTTAAAACAGGGGGGGGGGG
>NC_048423.1:2847744-2885936 GCF_013103735.1 Etheostoma cragini | reverse complement strand
CCCATGTCAAAGTCAAGATCTCGCAATTAAAACTCGATCTCGCAAAAGTATTTGTCCCCAGTACATGGTTTTTTTTTCCCCCCTCCATGTCACCTCCGGGGCTCCGTACTTTCCTATTCTCAGTATCACACACACATGCACACACACATGCAGTACAAACACACAGTCCTAAGACACACTCCCCAGAGTAGATAAGGCTGAAAGACAGGTAGGGGTCACACTGTATTATCTAGCCACAGGGAAGTGTGTGTTTGTATTTGTGTGTGTGTGTCTGTGTGTGTGTGTGTGTGTGTGTGTGTGTGTGTGTGTGTGTGTGTGTACGTGTAGAATAGAATAGAAAAGCCGTAGTTGTTAGTGGGATCCAAAATGACCCATATGACAGTTCCAAAATCCTCTCCTCCTACACCGCTATAGTTAAATGAAATGAAAGTGCCACAAACTCGTGTCCTCAGTGTGTCGACATCCTGCAGCGTCAGGACTTGGTGCATATAAAATACATGACTAAGCACAATGACACTAAATGTTTCCATTGAATATAAATCATCACTGTAGACTGCATGGAATACTAGTCTAACAGCAGTCTAACATCATCCTGATCTATGACCTTACATCTTGCAGCTACAATAGGCTAGGGCTGTCAAATAATATTCCAAATTTGAATGTCTGTATTTGAAGTGTAAAACAAAAAAATGTAATATGAAAATGAACCGGGGAAAAGGTGGCACTCGCTCATTCTCCCGTAGGCCTTGGAAGCTGTTTCCTAAACGACTTTCTACCAGCGAGCTGAGAGTAGAAAGTCTGTGTAATCAAGCCCACCCAGTCACAGGGAGCGAGTGGTCATGTTCAGGATGTTTTCTCCACACTTAGACATCTTTATTGTCGTCTTTGTGAAAATATTCCTACTTTCTTAACCTCAGATGTTTCTTTTGGTTTTGGGCCAAGCATGATAAAGATGAGATTTTGGAACTTATTGGTAAGGGTTTGTTTTCCGCCCTTTATGCTGTATTGTATGTATATAGGACTTTATTTCATTAACAGCGCATATAACTTCTTTCATTTGAACTTTTTGGGGTGCCATATTCACATTAACCCTTGTGTTGTCTTCACATAGATCAACATTTAGTTTTTCTGTGTCAAAAGTTTAAGGGAAGACCTCCTTAAGAGAGCTTTTGTCACTTTTCCCAAAGTTCTTTGTCAATTTTTTCCAGTGTTTTTTTTGGGAGTTTTTTTTTTTTTTTTACTACATTTCTGTCAATTTTTTTCTGAAAATTAAATAAAAACACCCAAATTCAATAAAAATAGCCAACTGGTCAGTTATTTAACTTGGGAGGAGCGTTGTGTGGAACCATCTACGTTATTATTGTTTTTTTTGGGTTAAGAAAACATTGTAAATCACTATTACACTTGTGTGTTAAATCATTGAGTGCAATCATCATTGAAGGTGAAAACACTGAAGGGAGGTAATCCACAGATAATTTACTGCCCCATCATATCCACGAATATGGGGGGATGTCATAAAGTAGTAATGCCAATTTATGCTCAGATGAAATGATGTTTGAAAGTTGAATAACTCAAAGTTACCGTTATAATCAGACGTCTAAACTTCATCTTTCCGGTCACGTCCCTGGCCAGAGTGGATGTTGCAGTAACCTATGAAAGAAAAATATATATATATATATTGACATCTCTGTTGAATTGGAGAGGAACAAATCTTTCTGATGGTTTACATTTATTCGATTTTTAAAATTGAATCCAGTGACGACGAGTGGGCAGAGTAGAGTGAAAGAGGTCATTGTTTTGCTCCCGTTGTCCCGGTTAGTGAGGCGCCATTATTTCCCAGGAGACCTCTGTGCTTTTGTATTTCTTTTTAACAGGATTTGGAGTCTTTTCAGTAGGTTTACGGTGTCAGTGGGGTAATATGACACAGCAAATTCTGTACGATTTTAAAAAGAGAAAGAAAAATGAAATGTGTAACTTTTGCAAAGATTAGGGTTTGGATGGACAATAACCTTTTTTAATACCACAATAACACTTTTTAAGTCTTATTTCCCACATTTTTTGTTCAAGTTATAAAGTCTAAATTATGGTCTTAAAGTTCAGTTTTTTGTGTATGTTCTGTGTATATTGCTTACTTTCTTTTCTTTTTTAAATAAAACTTTAAATAGCTACAGATAGTGCTAATCATTTCTTTGTCGGGTGTATAGCTAGAGAGAGATCTCACCTCACCTGAACCAAAACATACTTGATCTTCTGAATGAGCCATCTCCACAATCTTACTCTGTGATTTGCTATCATTGAGTACATCTGAACGCATTTCCTCTGGAATTTGTACGTGTGTGGTTTAACGGGTGATAGCATTAGCTTTCATGTCTGTCAGGATTATTGTAGGCTTGATTGTGTTTTTCACAAAGTGTCTTATGTACACACACACACACACACACACAGGTCAAACTAAGGATCCATTATTTATGCGTATATGTGTGTGTGTGTGTGTGTACTATCCATGCCATCACAGGTTTCAGTACTGGAAAGATTGGTTAGACGTTTGATTGATGTGTGCATCTCCATGTCCTTTTTGTTTGTGTGTGTGTGTGTGTGTGTGTCTGTCTGTCTTTAACGACACACATGAGATAACTCAAGGTTAAACTATTTTCAATTTCTGATTTAAACAAGAAAATTACATCCATGATTGGTCAGGACAACACATTCTCACTCCCATCTGGTAATATAACGACCCTTGGTCAGGTGGCTTTGTCATCGTTAGAGCGATAAAAGTCTCCCTAGCGTCATATAACACGCTTTACCTAAACGCGCTTGGTCAAGACTATTGGTGTCCCTTTGGACGCCCTTAGGTTAAAGAAAAGCTCGTGGGTGGGCTCGGGAACGGAGCGGCTGAGTTAAAGAAAAAGTTATGGGTGGGCTTACGGTTCCTGACACAACCAATCAGAGTTCTAACCACTACAGATCTACTACTACATTTAGTGTAATATTAAAAGACCGAGATTGTGAAGAGATGGTTTTTCCTTTAAGTTTTAAATTATTGCTGCCACAATATATACTGCAGCTGTTGCCTATTTTCATATTATATATTTTTTTATGTTTTTAAAGAATTATTTTATGTCCGGACTTATCCCCTTTAAGCAATAATTATCCCTGTGATTAAGTGTAATTTCAGGAGCAAAACATGTACAATTTAAGCAACAAACACAATATTTTGACATTGTTATGATGGCCGGTGATTGTGCTGTTAAGCTTATTCCATCACTGTTGTTGAGACATGACACAGTTTCTTTGACGGCATGAGATCTGTTGTTGTTGTTAGTCTTTTTCAAGTGTTGTGTACTTGTAATGAAGACATAAGAAGCATATGAAAGGTTTCTTACACAGGACCAGTTGTAAGCTTGTAGTTTGCACATGTTGGCATCTTTTCCCCCTGGAGCATTGGGAAAAAGGGTCAACACATTCTCATACCTAAACTACGTTAGATTGATTTCCAGAGACTCTCAAAACAACACAGATGGCCGTTCTATTTACTGCCCCACAGTGGAGGTTTAATCATGTGACCCTAGTTAGAATGTTCTATTTAATGTAATTCGGCCACAGTTTTAAATGCAATGAATATTTTTTAAGACCGGACTAGTAAAGTTTAGGCACCTCATATACTAAATAGGCTTAGTAAAACATCAGGGATTAGCTTAATATGAGTCATGTAAAACTACTTAAATTAGGACGATTTCAAAATAGCACTGGACTTTTGGTGTCACATGGGACACAGCCCTAGTCTGGCTATCACCAGGCCGAGCCAAGCTCAATAGATTTGAGAATGAGCATTGGTCTGGGGAGTCGGCCCTGTACAAGAGGCGTGACCAACGGGCATAGTTCAAATTACTCTGTAGGCAATTAGAAAAGTCCTTCAACCAATCAGAACACCGGTCCGAAAAACAAAGAACTACCTTCCGCTTTCTTTTGGCTGTGTGGACTAGCCAGGGCGCTGTGGAGGAAGGTCTGGCAATGCGTGACCAAGAAAAAGTGCTAGTGTTGTTGTTTTTTACTGTATAACAGACTGTAAGTAGAGTGCAATCAAATGACATTTTGTTTTCCAACTAAGAGATACGATATAAACGCTCATGCTGCAGTGCTCGTTCTCTGGTCCTGTTAGAGGGGGAAATGTTCAGCAGCTGCTCAACCCTGATCAATGATTGCTGTATTATTTAAACTGAGCTAGTAAACATTTTCCTTTTTACATAAAGTACAAGATTTGAGAAAACATTTAAAGTCTACATTTAATTTTTATGTTTTTTTTCTTTTGCGAAAATTAGTTTTCAGCCCTATAAGGAGAGTTGTATGTAGATTATGGATGAAAATTAGCAAAAATAAATGTATTGGCCAATTATACCCAACAATACTGACATGTAATTATTAGATGAATGTAAAATCTTAGTTTTTACACAGCTCAGGGAATATTTAGATTCTAAATATTAGCTAGTCAAAACTAAAACGCTTAACTTTATGTATTTGCAGGCATTTAAAAAAAAAAAGGATCATATGTATACAGTGCTGTGGTGGATTACATCAAGTGGACGAAGACACTGATATTTACATCAGAAGTTTGTAGTAGCTCTGTGATTCTCGTGTAAAATTTAAAATTAAATGTGTCTTCATTTCCCACTCCACTCTGATCTTCTCTGGGGCGCAGGGTAATTAGGATGAAATATGGCTACAGCCATTTAAATTTGGAACTTCAGAGATGCACTGTTTATGTTATTGCCCCAATCTGTGTAACCCACTGAATAAAGACAAATACTAGAAGTGAACTAAGTTAGTAAATGACAATTTGTGTCAGTCTCTTAAAGCACAGGTTATGCAACATTAGTATTTTGTGGTTTTAATTCATTCCTAGTTGATTGGTCTGATACATTTATATGATCAGTGTGGGCCAGTGAGTTAAGTGTCTGATTTAAAACCAGAGTTGATGTAACAAACTGAAGTGAGTCTTTTAAAAACATTGACTTCGACAGAGAGCTTCTGCTTTCTGAAGTACAACTGATGTGACAAAGAGCCTCAGTTGGTTATTTTGAAGTATTGTATAGCTTTTTCCAGCTTAAAGTTTGTGACAGTGAACAAGTTGTGTTCATGTTAAAGGGTAAGTACTGTGGCACTGTAGCTTAATGTCAGTAAACTTATAGTGCAGCTACGGCAACTGTGACATTTTGATATTCTTTTATAAAACAGTTATTCTGACAGTTCACCAAGGTTAGTCCTTGTGAAGTTATTTTGTGAGCAGTTGGTCATTTTAATGTGGAAATGTTGTGAACGCGGCAAAACAAGCGAGGTAAAATCAGTCGATGCTGATGTTGTCGTACAGTGTTTCAGAGGTTTTTGCTAATTTAGACGACATTACCCTTCTAGTTCGACTTGTGACAATGTTGTATTCACATTTAAAGACTATTATCCTTCTTAAAAAACTGATTTTGGGATGTTCAAGTCCGTCATTTCTCATGGGTTGTTTTGATTGCATTTAACAACAACACCTCCCATTAGGTTTTGGTTAGGTATTGGTTTTGGATTAAGTTTTACATTATATTTGTATACTGATCACAGTCATTAGACACAGGGGCATTTATGGTGTTTCCTATTTCCTGAGTTATGATTCAGTGTCACTCTGACAATCAGTGGCTACAGTAAAAAAAAAAAAAATGACAGCACACAAGAAATAACTTTTAGTGAATAAGGAGGACACAACAACAACTGAAGTTTGCAAGCGGAAGTTAGGCGTTACTGTTTAAAGAGGTAAAAGCCACCTTTAAATGACTGCTGTTTTTCAATGTATCCCCGACATTATATCTGCATTTAGAAAATAAAAGTACACACTACTAATTTGCTTCGCCAGTTGTGTTTTGATGGAAAACATAACTTCTGCCTGGATTATTTTCACTGGTAGCATCTTTTCCTCTGGAGGAGGTGTTTAGTGTACTGCGTGCATTTACAGGGAGGTGGTGAGGCTGGATGGTGGGCGTACAAAGCACAAAGACTCAGATCCCACATTTAGTTAGGTTTATGCAACAAAAACACTTTGGAAGACGATAAGTATAGGTCAGACTCATATTTTCCCCATTAAGTTGATTGTTTTTCAACCTTCTACTTGACCCTCTGAATACATTAGCCTTTTTATTTTCTAACTGGTACATCATGTTACATTACAACTTGAAAAATCTTTTCAGATGCTTACATTCTTACCTGCTTTCAGTGCCTCTTTGTCAAACCTTGACCTTAAAATATCATTAATCTTCTATAGCATCAGCAAGTTGAAACTCTAATGGATGGTTGCAGGTTACTAGAAAGGATAAAAAAGAAAGCGAGATTGTCTGAAAGGTACTCTTGAACAACAACGATAGCAACGCTACCTTGACGTATTGGCATGGTTAACGAAATGCAGCTACTCAAGGCTGAATATGTCCTGTTCACACTTGGCTTTACAAGTGGACAAAAGTGTAAACGACCAGCAAGACATCCCTTGAACATCTTGTCCAGGTGTTCTGGGGCGCATTTGACCACTTTCTTTTGCAGCGTAAACGGGTGTTTGGTGTTTTTTGCCCCCAACATATCCTTCCAGGCAGCTTTGCAATGGTTATGTTAAGGTTAGGGTTAGCTGCCTGGAAGGCGACGTTGGAGGCAAAAAACACCATCGAGCATGTAGACGCTAATGCATCCTCATCGTTAATGCAGGACATGATGGTTGTTTCAGTGACAGCGCGCCAATGCTCTATAACAATAAAGCGATCTTCAACAGGGGGCCCTTTGATTCACTGCAGGGGGGCCCGTGAGTTTTTTAAAATTATTATTAGCAAACATAGATCCCCCGCTGATGATAGGCTTACTGGCCTATAGGTATGGTAATCACTAAGGTAGCCAGCCACAGATACAGTTAATCCTAACACTTCCACATGTATGTTTAACATTGAAAATGCTTTAATAGCTTAGTATTCTACGCAAAAAGGTATGTAAAGGTTTTTGGCCGCCCGTACGTTAGTATAGGCCCAGTTTATTATGCAACTTTATTTCATACAGTATATCTAGTCGGGGTCACTGCTCCGTCGTTCTTTCAGTTAAGGGGTAAAACGTTGAAGACCCCTGCTCTATAACTTTCCCTTTTTACGACGAGTTGGCCAAAGTTTTTCGTGATCGATTGCAGTTGAAATCTGAACATTCTGTAGGTGGTCAGCTGGAGACACAAGTGTGAAGGATGATGTTCAAATGTGTTTGCATCACAGACGCTTTTGAAGACCTTCTGTAAACAGGGCCTTTAGGTATGATTACATAATGTTTGTGTATCCAACACCTCCATACCTTCTCTCTGCAATTTAGTTTCTTTAACAAGCTGCTTGCAAACGGAAACCCTCCCGATGACACTTTGAAAAACAGAAGAACAAAACCTTTACTTTCTGATAACAGAAAATCACTGGTGTGATTAAAAAGGTTTAGCCACTTTGTGTTCATGCGTTTTGTGTTGTATGTAAACATCATCTTGGCTGTGTGTGTTTGGGTGTGTGTGTAATGTATCGTCGCCGATGTGTGAGTTACAGGCAGGGTGTTAATTACTAGTCCGTCTCACTAATCGACTCCGAGCATTAATGCAATCAGCCTCAAAACCAATTAATTCAACATCTGCTCTGATCAAATTTGCCTCTTCCATGTTTTGATGATGTATCCACACACAATTATTCCCTTAATCTGATGAGAACAATTAGTCTTCTCGCCATGGTGATGGCGTCTAATTATCAAGTATCACTGATCCCCATCACATAGTCCAAAACCGTTTGTGTCTGCTGTCGTTTTGTATTTTTCTTCAACAAGTCTTTTTTTCATGACAATGAGGCTTGCTTGTATAGTTTAATCAGTATTGATTATTTTATTTTAGTGAAATATGCCTTTTTGGGTTTTCTACTTCCTTTCTTCTTTCTCTCTCTGTTCTCGATTCCTTTTTTATCATTTGCCCTTTGTGTTTTCTAGTCCGCCCTTTCTCCCCAAATTATGCTCTTCCTTTTATCCTCTCTTTTGCCTTCTTTCTCTCCTTTACTTTTATCTTCTGTCCTGTGTCTACTTTCTTCCATTCTGTCGCTCTACATTCTTTTCTCTTCTTTTATCCTATTTTTCTTCAGATTTTCTTCATTCTTCCTTGCTTGATTTATTTCATCCTCCCTTTCTCTCTTTCCTTCCTTGTCTGACTTGCTTTCTCGTGTCTTTCTTTCACTTTTCGTTAGTTTCTTAGGTATTAATTGGGTTTTCCTTCCTTTCTTAATCTCCTTTCTTTAACTTTTGCAGGGGGATTTTTTTCTGCGCCAAAATGTTTTCTTTAAAATAAAAAAGAAACACTGTTAAATGTCGGGGGGTTTAAATGCGTTGGAACTCGCGTTACTGAGATTGTAACAGGTATAATATTAGCAAAATTGTATTACTAATGCGTTATATTACTGCAAAAAGGAATACACCACTGTTGCCCTACTACTCCCAACACTGTTCTTAATCTGTGTCTAACCACCTCAGCCTGTTCTCATGAAACATTTGTTCAAAATACGAAAAAGTAAAGCACCGTAATTTGTTAGCATTCCACATCTTTTGCCGTATCTACCATTGACGACCGCTGTATGAGAACGTGGCTGGGGGCGAAGGGAGGAGGTCAGGTTGGGTGAGTGGGCGTAAACAGACAGGTTTTATAAGCCAGAGGGGGGCGTTCGCTTCCCGGGGGAATCTTTAGCCTTTCACCCAGGAAATGCTTGTTCCTTAGGAGTGTTCTAATCTAAATCACAATCTTTTTCTTAATGTTAAACAGGGATATTTGAGCCCAATCTTAACTTTTGACGTGGCAAAGCGCTCATATTTCACGGACTAAATTTAACCGTAATGTCCAGCGTAACGACGCGGTGCTTTGTACCCGGCTCAAAGCCACTTATTTTCGGGAACTTGAACCACAAACTATCGCTGATACAACAGAGGTGTGTAGCCGGCGTCACAAAGCTCTGTAGCGGCTTAAAGAACGTGACAATCTGAAGAAGGTTGGAGCCAGCTGGCGTCACAGACCGCCCGGAGTCACGTGACCACCTTGCGTTACATGGCCCGCCGGCATTCTCCTAGTTTTGTAGGATATCCTACGTTATGGTGTCCATTTTTATTACGATATCATACGGACCCGTTCATGAGAATGCGTTGAGCACCTTTGTACTGTTTGTACATTGGGGCTCAATATTTAAATGCTTCCACCTAGAAATTAAACCATATACTGCAGATATATATACCATATACCTTGTTTCATCTCTGTGTGTGTGTTTGTGTGTGTGTGTGTGTGTGTGTGTGTGTGTGTGTGTGTTTGTGGCAACTCATTCTTCACCATAACTCACCGTTATTTACTAAGTCAGACACTTTAAGCCACACATGCACACTGAATGACACACACACACACACACACACCTAGCTGTACTATGATGGGTGTGTGTGCAGACAGTCTGTCACCTATAGAGCCATAAGTCAGTGTATGTGTAGCATGGGCTGATTTAAGGAGCTGGTTTAAATGTTAAGTCCCGACACTCACTCACCAGCAGTGACAGCTGCTGTATGGGCACCACCGACAAACTGACATTAATCAAAGACCAATCCAAACAATCTAAACTCTACAAACACAGCGATTGATTCAAATGATTGAAGGATTATTACAGTACAGTCTTTCCTTTGATTACTTGTTCTCCCTTTTTTTATTTAGCACTGTTTACCTATTTTTGTTTTGTTTGTTTTAATTTCCAATTCCGTACTAAATGGTGCTCAAGGATTCATCTCACTGGTTTCTCTACAGCTTTTGAACCAAGGCATCTTTTTGTTAAGCTGATTACTGTATGTTTATCTTATTTTTGGTGGCGGTGGGCAGTATGAATAAAATTAGGGTATATGCTGTATAATGCAGTAATGATAGAGGAACCATTAAGCTAAACTAGATATAAACTAGATAAAACTTGCTAATTCAGGTAAATCAAATACATGATAAATTAAAGCATTGCATCACAATCATGCAAGAATACTGTAAAAAATATTTTTTAAATTGATCAGAAAGCTGCCCTGGTAATCCATTTGCACAATGCTTTTAACAGCCAGTTACAGCCAATGAGACCAAAGAGAGCAGCTAATAGCTACTGTGTATAGAGTATGGCTTTATACTATATTGTCGTATTGCCCAAGGCATTGGGGATTTGACATGCTGATTAGCCCCCCTAAAGGATCCTAGAATTGCCCCTGGACCAAAGCTAGTGGTGTTTTGAGGCCGTAGTTTGCGGTGCTGTTGCACCGGATTGACACACTGCCGTTATGCCACGTACGTTTGTCCATCTGCTGCTCATGTGGATGATGATCAAAGTAACTGTTGACCCAGTTTCACATAAAATGTAATTGTGTATCTACTTCATTGCTACAGTGTAAATCACTGTCAGGTGCTGCTGTCTTTTTGTCCACCCCTTGTTTGTTTCTCATCAGCCCAGAAGGCAAACTGCACCACCCACGGGGAGATGGCATGTTTACTCCCGTTTTGTTATCTCTCTCAATACTGTAGCTCAGGTAAACACACACAGCCGCACAAAAAGAGTTACAAACAGAAATGTTGTTTGATGAGTCATCCCCAGGTTAGCAATGTAACAAGGTTAATTTCTGGTGAGAGAGGAAAAGGTGGAAGATAAATACAAGTGAAACCAATTTGGGCACTGTCAACCGTTTCATTCGCAGTTAAGGGGAACCAGCTAATTACATTGCATTTCCATCTAAACAGATTGATTGTAGCAACAGTCGAGAGACAAGCGAAGAGAAGACAGCGAGGGTGGGCTGCAGATGAAAGAGACAAATGAAAATTCTGGCAAAAGGCAGAATGAGAATGTGAGAGAAAGACTGGACAGAAGGAACGAGTGGGGAAGTGCAGCAGTTTAGAGCTGTCCTCTATAATACCATTCCAAACCGTTTCTGTTTTTTTGATTTTAATATTTAATGCTCAAATTCAGCCTGTTATTAAGATGTACTACACTACTCAGGCTTATGCATTCTCTGTGCGACTGTAAGCATGTGGTGGTTGTTACATGTTCTTTCCACTAGAGGGACTTCCAACATTAGCCCGGCCTAGAAGGGGACCTACGTCATGGCGCATTGCATTTCTGCCACGCTGTTTCCATTATATTTCACCACGAGAATACAGCGACAAACTCAAATCAACAGAGAACTCTGTAATGAAACATTATCTAACAAGTGTAGCTAGTGAAGCAGCTCTGTTAAGGCTAAAAGTTCTTGGTTAGCACAATGACGTCGTGTTAGAAAGCACAGCTGAAGTGATTTGTCATAAAGTTAAGTAACAGCGTTAGCCTAACTAATGCTTACATGGAAGATCCTTAGACCTTGATAAATAAGCCAAACGGTGCTGCCACTACTATTTTAGTGATGTATAAGCAACCTGTTTCTGGCAGATTGTCACGTTACTGAGAATGCAGCTGTTAGAAGATAATACATTGAGTCAATGCTAACTCTGACAGCTGTAGGGCAGCTAACATTGACTTTAGCTGTCTCCATGAAGCTCTCCCTAAGCTCTTATAACTCAAGACAAGTTAAGAAACCTGAACGAACAAAGTCATGATAACATCATTTCTTTGAATTGGTGGATGTCGATTTTAAAGTCATGTTAAAACCATTTTCCACCGTTCTTCGGATTTCCAGCCGCAGCCTGGGACTTCCCCTGTACTAACGTCACCCGGTACGTAACGTTAGCTCACAACGCCTTATTGTTCATCAGACGTGGCATTAGAAGAGAGATATTAGCTGACGTAAGCCAACCTATATGTAACAAATATTCACATTTGAATAGTAATTTCAGGATTTGATTTGTATTGGTTTTTGTTTACTATTCAAATTGTATTCAACGTTGGGAATTTTCTCCAGCCCTACAGCAGGTACAGTTGTTGGTGTCATGATGCTAATGGTGATGAGGTATTGACAGACATTGTGGAACGAGTGCTGCACCAGGTTTATTTGCAGCGTTTACAACACGGTGGACTGTTTCTCCGGGGATCCTGAGGGAAAGACAGGAAAACCCAAAAATTCAATTAGGGAATGTTAACCGAGTACAAACCTCAATGCTGGAAGAACTAGTGACTTAATTGTATTGTAACCTTTCTATATATCACAGATACCACATGACATTTTAACCCCTGTGTTGTCTTCCTATTGACCTGCAACTTTGGGGTTTTCTGGGTTGAAATTTCAACATTTTATTCTTTTTCTACACTTTTCTCAATGTTTTTGTCAATTGTATTGCTATTTTTGTCACTTTTTTTACTTTTTTGTAATTATGTGTTAGTCATTTTGTTTGTAACAATTTCTTTGTCGCTTTATCCTGTGTTTTTGATGTTTTTTTTTGTCACTTTTTCGAATTTAATTGGTCACTTTTTTCAGTATTTAAAAAAGAATGTTTTTGTTGCTTTTTTCCTGCTTTTTTCAAACGTTTTCACTTTTTTCAACATTCTTTTCTGATAGAGAAAGTTTTTGTAAACCGCTCAAATTTGACTAGGATGGTTGTCATGATGAACTTCCTTGTTGTTGCTCTTGATTTACTTAAATCCACCATCCATACATTCTCAACAGCTTTATTTAAGTGATGTATTGAAAACTTCAACCAGAGCTTGAAAACAAAATACACACATGGTACACCTGGGTTGTTTACTAAATATAATTTTAACATAACGGAACATAACACAAGACTTAAAGAGATTGTTTTTTATTTATTTCTGTAGTAAGTCAGGCTTGTGAGTTGTGTGCGTATGTGTGAATGTAGTTTGCATTTTGTGTTTTCTGAATGTTTGTCTCAAGGATTGCCTCAAAATAAGATGATTCATCCCACAGGGGTTTATCTTTCTAATAAATAATTCTCGGAAATGAAGTCCTGTTATCATGTCTCATAGCAGTACAGTCTCTTAGATTTCGGGTCACTTCCCGATAAAGCTTCAGATAGTC
Organism: Etheostoma cragini; assembly: GCF_013103735.1. Lineage (NCBI taxonomy): Eukaryota > Metazoa > Chordata > Actinopteri > Perciformes > Percidae > Etheostoma > Etheostoma cragini. Next base: position 2,872,910 of record NC_048423.1, on the reverse strand, counting down.
AGAGCTGTTTAACGTTGTCCTCGAGCCACAATAGCTGGCCTTAAAACCTTGACATTAACTCACTCAATAAAAAGTCTCATTGTTTTTGAATTTGTCCAAGACTCATCAATACATGCACTGCTTTTCATCTGTTTTGATGATTCAGCTTACAGATATTTTCTAGTAGAACTCAAAGTGGATTTGAAATTTAAAAAACAAAACTTTCATGGCAAATTGCTTGTGCCAGTTTCTCCACAATATTATAAGGACTTGTTTCTTATCTGTCAGTGATTCTTGTTTGCATGCTTAGGAGTATTCAGTACTACACACACACACACACACACACACATTTTACCAGCTCATTTGACACTCACGATCACACACACTGAGACAGACAAGTTAAGATCTCTGATGGCAAAACTCGCTATCGCACAAACAAACTTAAAAAGCTATTCTAAGTGGGAACACACACACACTCACACACACACACACACACACACACACACACACACACACACACACACACACACGGAGCTTCAGCAACAGAGAAAAGTCAAGTGGAAATATTTGCCATAGGCAAAAAAACGATAAGAAACTGATTAGCATTCAGCACTCCAACACAGCTCTGCTCTGCCTGTCTCTGCTTCAAATTACTTTCTCTATGACTCTCTCTCTCTCTCTTTCTCTCTATTATTTGTTTTTCACCCCCTCCCCATTCTCTCCCTCTTCCTTCTGTTGATGTGATGCTTTCACAGCACATGAGAGAGACAAAAGGATGAGAGAGCTGCTTGTGTGTGTGTGTGTGTGTGTGTGTGTGTGTGTGTGTATGTTTGTGCGTGTGCATGGACAATGATGACTAGAATAGAACATAATGAGGTACAGTTACTACATTGCTTAGATGACAGCAGGCAGCATCTCTCCCTCCATCTCTCCCTCAGCCTCTCCCGCCTCATCCGTCTGTCTTCTTCTCTGCTGTAAACAGATGTAGAGGACAACATTGTAACCACAATCCCCTTGGGCACTTTGGGAGCCTCTCACTCATGAAATCTATCTCTCCCCTGTCCTTCCTTCAATTCTCATTTCTCTCTCCCTTCCTTGTTAGGCCACAGTGGACCGGTTGTGGCTCAGTTGTAATTACGGAGCTGAATGATTTGGCTTGTAGGGCCATTGATGAGTTTGTTGCTGCTCTTATTTTTCTGTCAGATCTGAGGGAATGACCCGGGATATAACGTGCTGCTTTACGGCCCGCTCTGTAGCATTCAATCTAAATATGAATCAATAACTTGTTTAAGCCAAATTATGAAACAACACCACAACACAGAACTTGAGAATACTGTTTTATCACTTTACTGCATGAGTGAGTTTGTATTAAGGATGTGATAAATGATTAAAGGCTCCTGCATCCAAACACACACACACACAGTTTCAGCCTGCTGCAGCAAGTCTGTCTCAAAAGGTAACTATAGGACAGGTTTACACTTCACATGTTTAGACATTTAAGATAGCAGCTAAGCCAGGGAAAGAGTGGGGGGTTAGAGGACGGGGGGGGGGGGGATCAGACACACAGTTTCCAACAAATGAACCGAGTTTGCTTTTATATTTAGCCACTGGTGTGCCAATGTCAGGTAGGCTAGGTTTGATTGATGTATTACCCATCGTAGTAACCGCCGTTTTAATGTCTACACGGAAAATGGAGACCAATACAGAGGCGGCCAACGCACGACCACCAGTACAAACAGCAAAATGGGATTGCCCCTCAATTACTACCATCGTCGGAAAAAGATTGCATTCAACATTACAGTATTGTAGACAATATGTAGATATTTTTCTCATTTCCTGTCCAAATCCCAAAGTTCTTGAAATCATCACTTTCTACTCTACTCTAGAACTTTGCCCCATGCTGCATAAACTGCACACTAGTTCAGACAGTAGTGCTGAACGTTGGCATTGGACGTAAACCGCGAGGTGTGGATTTATCCTCAGGATATTGGACAGAGCCTTCATCTTGGCTTGAATGTTATTCTCCTCACACAGTAAATCAGCGAGGCTGTAATCTCTTTTGTTTTCTTCAATGATACTAATAATTTAGTCATGAGCTTAGCAGAGCAGCATAGCAGAGTTAGCCCGGGGCCCCAAAACATCCCCGACCACCAATGTGTATCACAGCTCGATACAAGCTGGTCTTGCATAATCTCATCATATGGACTGAAGTACAGACTCGATGTCTACACAAGGATTTGGAAAAAGTGCTCATATTGTCAAAATAGCTAAGGAAAAATGGTGTTAAAGAAATGTACCTCCAGCTGGTCTTCAGGTGGGACAGGTGCTGGGATGTAGCCGACACACTCAGAATCACCTGTCAAACCACAACAGGCAACCAAGGAGTGGCAAGGGATTCCAAAGAAGTCTATAGTTCCACACTTTGCCCCTGCAGTATGTCACAACTCCTTTCTCTCACTCTTGTGACACATTAAGCTTTTCCATTGTGCCTTTCTGGATTTATGCCAGAACAGCACCTTAGAGAGCAAACCAGAGACAGATGGTTGTTCGAATCTGGACATTTCAGGAAACATACCTCCTCACCCCCCCAGGAGGAGCCCACTCCTCATCATGAGGAGTACTTTGTCCGTTTCTGCAGTCACAAACCAGAGACAGTTGGTTTCTGATGGTTGCTTTTGGATTGTGCTTCATAGACTGAGCTTATCTGCCACAGTAACATCACGTCTTCCTGTTCGGTAAAGGGTCCGGATGTCAAACACCGACCATCTATCCGTTCTACATAATCTGCCTGGTGGTCCGATGTAAACCGATTTTATTGCTGCCCCTGCTTGTCATCTAAAAGGGAAGACATGCTGCACTGTGTCCACAGCTGGGTTCATGTTTGTCTTTAACAAGCTCAGAGAGGTTGATTTATGACCGGCCAGATCCCATTCACTCCCTGCTTGATCATGTTGATGGATTGTTGCCCCGAGTGAATGTGTGTCTGTGTGTGTCCCATGCTATAGATTGAAAGATATAAGGTGAGTTTGGTGGTGAGTTCCCTGTGGCCAAAACTTAAACAGCACTTGAAAAGAAATGACTGCTTACCTGTGTATGTGAACCGACTGGCTCTGTGTTATTGGTGTGCAGGCAACAGCCAAATTAGATTGGTGGATGTCAGTGAGGCTTCATCTACTCTTGGTATTAAAATGCAGTCCCCATCTGCATATGCTGTACATGTGAGGAACAGTCCCACCATATCCTTGCATATTCTGGCATTATAATCTTGTTGTCAGCATTCTGTCCACATTGCAACAGAATCTTGTTTGTTGCCTGCATTGTATGCAAAGCATGTATAGTCTGTAGTTATAGTTGCTTTTCCTTGGATACAAAGGGTTTTTTTTGCAGAATATTCTCAGTCTGTCTTTAAATCCCAAAAGTATCATGAGCCGAGCGGTCAAAATATATCTCATAAATTAGAGTATTGCATATTTGTATGAATTGATCTTTAAAATGGAGGGAGCTTCAAATGAAAACATATAAATGATATAATTTGAACATATTTTCTTATTAAAATGTCTTTCTATGACTCCATGTGCATTTTAAATGACAACCAGAGATGCAGTCATTTATATAGCATCAGTGATTTATGAACAGTGCACATAAAGTCAATGAAAGGGGTACAGTGATTTGCACTGTGACATATTTTATTTACCTTTTATTTAACCAGGATAAGACAAATTGAGATCAACAATTTTAATCACTTTTTTTAAGAGTGTCCTGGCCAAGACAGACAGCAGTACAACCACACATATACAAATACAAAATACACAAAAACACAAATCAGCTGAATCAGCAAATCCCTCAAAGGCAACCCCAATCCTAAATACATCAGGCAAGACACCTACAACCAGATGTAGCTGCCTCCGAGTCCATTAACATCCTCTTAAAAGCGACCAATGAGACCAGCTCATTACGTTTCATGGGTGTCTGTAACTTGTAGAGGTAGCAGCAAACTTAAACGCCTTTTTCCCCAGTTCAGTTCTAACCTTTAGAACTGACAGAAGGACAAGATAGTAAGTCCTGATACTACTTACACTTATATAGGTCAGAAAATAGAATGGAAGCAGACCTACTGTACAATAGCCTTGTATATGAAGGTATGCCAGTGTTGAAGTCAACACTGGCATACCACTTACAAGGAATGTGACTTGGGTGTTTGATGCATACATATGGAAATAAACAAAGTACTGCAACTGACAAAAAATAGATAGATAGATTGATAGATAGATAGATTAGAAATAGTACGATAAAAATATGTAATATTCACAAGAACAAATATGTACAATATTTCTGTAAAATGTGTCCGTTTGTGATGATGAGGTTTTTTCCCACTTAATGAGATTTCTGCCTGCATTTGAACTGGTGGTAATGAGTGTTATACCGGCAGTGGTGAGGTGTTCAGGTGACAATGAGCTCTCTACCTGTAGTGGGGAGGGTTCTACTCATCTAATGAGGTTTCTACCTCATCACACAGTTTTACATTTCTCGTCAAACCTAAAATTGTAGACAAAGTGTAATGATTTTCTGACCACAATTGAGTGTGATTGACCGCCCCGAGGTAGAGAGGTTTGCTGCTTCCCTAGCAATAATAAGCATTATATATGCAAACCATCTCTACCAAGCACCCATGTGTTGACCCTACAAGTTGAAAGATGTAATGAACAAATTCTTCTCTTTCACACTACATGTTTTGTGCATTTATTTTGGATCATCGTTATCAGTGGCGGCATTTCACGTGTAAATAACTTAGTACTGGAACAATACATTCTTCAAAATCAGTGCAGTTTGGCTTTGTAAGATTTAAAAAAATAACTTAACAGTAGCCAAACGTAACTTAAAGTTCAGATACAGTTTGCTTGGCATTCGTTCTTATCTGGCCACTCACAACAACTCACACAGTCAGTAAACTCCCGTGTGAACACTCTTCTTGTTCAAGCATTATTTCCTATTTTACACAGTGTTGGAACTAAATTAGATCCTATCGCAGTGTCGGCAAAAAGATTCATATCAGAAAAAGCAAGAAAATATTATTACTTATTAGCATATTTATTATGTCTGAGTTTCTTTACCTGCACCCTCCTTTTGTGATTGATATGACTTTAATATGGGACGTCATGAATTGCTTTGGTTTCATTTCATTAATGGATGCAATCGTCAGTTGAGAGTAGATATCCTGCAATGCAGACATAGTGTCTAGCGCAGACGGGTGTACTAGTATAGAGAGAAAGTTTGTGTATAATTTAAACCAAGACACCTTAAAATAAACAGTAGATTATCAATCTGTCTCGTTGTTATGAGCAATAAATAATGCATACTGCCAGAACTGATAAGAGCACATAGTTGTGCATGTTTCCCCAACACAAGTAATGGTGAAGGGTACCATATCACGTACAGTAGATATAATTAGCATTTTGAATCTGCATGGTTTTCAGTTGTCATGTTGATATAACCCCACGTCCAAATCCAACGTGAATGGCTTTGATCTGAAGCCCCGGGTGATTGAGCTTGACAGAATATTTATTTTTAATTTAATTCACAACATAAGCAGGTGGATTTCTCATAAGTACTCTCTTTAATAATACATGTAAGCTGCATTGCAAAGTGACTCAAATGTGAATTGTAAAATAAGATGAATAGTGGATAATTGATGGAAATGACTGATCTGTTTTAGTTCTCTCACATTCCCCATTGAGTGAAAGCTCTGTTTATATATCTTCCATCATCTGCATTGCTCCCTGCCAGCGTTAGTTTCATAGCCCTCTGCACAAAACACTGATAAAGTCAGGCACCAAAATTGATGGTTTAGTCCATTTGGGCATTAGTTTGGTTCATTACTTCAACGGGTTTGTTGAAGTCAGGCTCTGCTATTTTGCCAATTAAGCTAATAACATTGTTCTTAGCAACACTGAATTTACCACCTATTTTTCAGAAATCGATTAAGGCAACATAATGTCTTTTTTATGGCAAAGGGGGATATACTGTAAGTGAGATTTTTAGTATGTGCGATCTCGTCGATTGACACTTTGAAACAGAGAATTGCAGCTGCACAGCATGTGCTGTAGGGTTACCTGACGCACCAGATGGTTTGTTAACACAGAAATATCATTGGAAACTGTTTATAAAACGGCAGACACTTTAAAAAAAACAACCTGACAGGTGATTGGATTTAACCATCTGTCTAATGTGTTCACCATTGTTGTTTTGAACAATGGTCACGACCATCACACTCCTAAACCACGCCCGTAGCACCAGGAGCTCTTCAGACTTCTAGACTAATCCTGATTTGGAATGATTTTCCACAATATTATTTTTCTAACAATGTTTTTATTACATTTTTCTTAGCTGCAACGAGCTGCAAATCTTTCTGCGTCGTGTTTTGAGTGACCAGAGATAGATATTAAAAAAAAGAAGTTTCCTTGGAACGTCATGCGTTATAGAGATTTCTTCAAAGGTCATTAGAATCCCTTCTGTTAATAAGTCACCTGCTTTATAAATTCATTTCTTTGCCCATATCTGGAATCCTGCCCCCAGCTAGCTTGGTTTAAAAAAAAAAAAAACAATGGGCTCAATTGTGAAAGAGCCTCTAAAATGTTCATATCTATTCTTTTACCTCATACCATACAATAACCATATTGTTATAGGAGGAGCAGTATGTTCTGTGTTCTAGTACTTTAGCTTGGCTGAATACATGTACAAATGCAATAGTACTTTAAAAGAACCTGACTCTGACAAAGCATCTCCGGGAGAAAAAAAGAACATTATAGTTCCCAATTCTTTTGCTAAAAAGTACCAATAAAGGTTTGGACATTGTTTGTGAATGAGTATAACCATACAGACCTCTACCAACATCAGACTGGGTCCTTGTAACTCAACGTCACTCTGTTCCTGGCTTAGATGGAGGACCTTGGGCTGCAGCCAGCAGTTAGCAGCTTAATACCCACAAAACACCAGTCATTTTCAGCCAGTAAGCATATTTCTCCAAAAAACAAATATTCAAATCCCAAAATTGAAAGTCGAAAACCTACCCATCCAACGAATATTCAATCCAGCCCTACATGCAACATTACAATATTGCAGACAATAAGATTGAAATTGGACCATTCCCAGAAGCCTGAATAAATGTCGTTGTCATTTCCTCTCCAATCCCAAAGTTCTTGAAATTATTGCTTTCTACACTGTGGACTTTTCAACTTGTTATTCTCCTCATACGGTCCATCAGTGAGGCTATTATCTCTCCTGTTTTCTAAAATGATACTAATAATTTTGTCATGATATGTCAGTTTTTTAGGTTCAGAGTTAGCTTGGGTCCCCAAAACAACCCCGATCACCATTGTGTATCACAGCTCGATACAAGTTGGTCTTGCATATTCTCATCATTTGGACTCAAGTACAGTCTCTATGTCCACACAAGGATTTGAAAAAAATGCTCTTGTAACCACACTTTTAGTGGACTTTCTCCTGAATTCAGAAAGATATTTCATAAAAAATGGTCTTAAAGAAATGTACCTCCAGCTGGTCTTCCTTTGGGACAGGTGCTGGGATGCGACCGACACACTCAGAATCACCTGTCAAACCACAACAGGCAACCAAGGAGTGGCAAGGGATTCCAAAGAAGTCTATAGTTCCACACTTTGTCCCTGCAGTATGTCACAACTCCTTTCTCTCACTCTTGTGACACATTAAGCTTTTCCATTGTGCCTCTCTGGGTTTATGTCAGAACAGCACCTTAGAGAGCAAACCAGAGACGGACGATGGTTTGACATTTCAGGACACATACCAGGAGGACCCACCTCCTCATCATGAGGAGCCCCTTGTCCGTGTCTGCGTCCCGTTGGTTTCATTTTGATGGTGGCAGTAGCCATTTGCCATTTGTAGCAGCCGAGGTAAATAATATCAGCTGTATATTGCATATTAGTAAATGTCTCGTCCTTGATTATAATATGACCCACTTTTTCAAATGTAATGAAAAAAAACTTCCAGAAAGAACATTTTAAATTTTGAATATATTCACAACAATATGGTAATTCCACACGTTATTAGGGCATGTACTACAGTATTTGAATGACAGGAGTTTGGACATGTTTGTGTCATTTCAGTGAATTTAGCTCTGGAAGTGCTACCACACACCACTGGTCCAGGTGGACTCGTGTGGGTCTGGATCCCTCCAAGCTTTCACTTTTTGGACTGATATGATCTCCACTTCCTGCAGATCTGTCTCGTTCTCTCACTCAACTCCTGTCATCAAAACTCTCAGGAGACACCTAGGCTTCTCCCCGTCCTCCTTTTCTTCCGCCTGTTCCCACATTTTTCTCTCCTCTTCTCATCTAATCCGCGATTCAAATTACCTGAACGCCTAATGCTTCCTTTTAGCGATGCATGAGTGGGATCAACTGAAGGGAGTCAAGCAGTGGATTAATTCACACACACACACACACACACACAGGGTATTAATAAACAGCGCAGGAAGTGGATGCAATACACTCCAATTGCACTTTCCCTAGAATGACTCTCAAGACGTGTTTGTGTGTGTGTGTGCGTGTGTGTGTGTGTGTGTGTGTGTGTGTGTATTTATTGAAAAAAGATGCCAGGTGGTTGCTGGTTTTAATAAGCCACATCTTGAAGTCTGAAGTGTGGAGAATTAATGTCAGGCCTAGGAATGTTCTTACAAACACATGAACACACACACACTCAGTTAGGTTGTTATTACGACCCATGCCAGGCCTATTTTCTGCTTGTAAAGGTCCAGTAATTAGAGGCTACTAGACAGGTTTGTGCCATTTCTGTGCACCTGAGGTGTTGGTAATTAAATCCGACTGGTATTTAGGTGGCCTCAGAGCTCTAGGAAATTATTTGAGAGAACATTTTCAGGTTTTTCTCAGTTTTGCTTTTTGAGTTCAAGGATGCAACTGTGTGTTAGCTTAAAATTCAAGCAATTTATCATCTCTCAAAATTTAAAGGAGTACAATGTGTTCAATTTCCTCAAATATATTTTTGTGGTTATATGTTTATTTTTCAACTGTAAAATGTAAAACGATGACAATGATTCCATTTTCTAAAATAAGTATATAAATAGAGTGGTGTTCTTTTCTCAAGTGTTTTGTTGTTGTTATCTTTTCACCCTTTTCATTAAATCAAATTTTCCTCTGAAACCACAGTAGCGGGTGGGTCCATTCTTCCAGGGAAATGTGACATCGCTAAATAAGGCATGATTACGCTTTTCAGAAAGAAGGTACTTCAATCAGAAGTAATCACAAGTATTTGTTACAGACACGTTACAAAAAGGGGCTTCTCAGCTGCTGTGGTGAAGTCAGTGGTGTAATGCAGGTTGTGTAAATCTACACACAATAAAGCCACTTCTTTTTCAGAAGGCTTTGTCTATCGGCTCACGCATCTTTTAATTAACAGAAAACGTGTTCACGGTAGAGATGCCCTGAGTTGTTCATCGTTTTCTTCTGAATAGTGAGCAAAAGGAGCGAGAAGCACCTCGAGGGTACCTCTTAAGTCCCTTACAAGTCATGTTATCTTTTTGTTTAGACTATAAGATGTGGGTGTAAGGAGGCTTTTACTTCAAATTTCAACTTTATTGACTTTGCAAACACAGTTTAAAACCACCACACACCTTCACACACACTTCTCCCATTATTATTACACCCCGGGGTCAAAAAAAGGAGTTAATAGGCTCAAGCCAGCTGATGGGAAATAAATGAGAATGTGCGAAGCTGCAACACACTACTGAAGTTAAACTTGGTTGGAACTTCATGGAAAGATCGTAGCTGTTAAGTTGTTTAAACTTTACGGAAAAAAAGAACAGCTGGAATCTCCCGAGCTGCCATGTTGTGCATTCCAAGTTGGGGAAACACTGGTTCAAATCCAAAGTTGTTTGAAATGTGATAAGTCCAGCTCAGCTTCTCCCTGAAATCACAAAACGGAGAGAAATACATTTCCACAGATGTTTATTCCCATTCCAACTGTAACCATGAAAGAGAGAGAAGAGGAAGAAGAGGAGGGGTGGACAAAGGCAGCGAGGAGGAAAGGAAAAAAAAAAGTTTTTGCAACTCTGCACTCTGTGTAGCAGTGCGGTCGCTTTGTAGCTGTAATGAAACAGCAGGCTGTGGAACTCAACTTCTGGAAGTAATCTAGGGCCTAGCCTCACACGCACACACACACACACGCACAGTTGCATAAAGTCACAGAGGCCCACAAAGACATATTCGTGCTCACACACATACACCCAGCTGGCCATCCAGCAGCCCCTGCGTAACCGCTAGCTGCTTTAATGAAAGCCTGTAAATCTATTTTTGGAGCTGAAGCTACCAAAAGGCAGGGCAGGGTCACTTTACAGACCTTCTCTCATAGGCCTAAACTGTTAAATATATAGTTATCTTTTATAGCTGAAACTCCTAAAACTGTGTGTCATTACTAGCCAAGTGTCACTGACTGCCAGCAGTGGGTTTTTTGTGTGACTGTGAAAAAGCCATGATATCATGTCTCTTCACCTCCCTGAACTAGCTGTAACTCATAGGAAACTAAACATGAGGTTAAGTAAGTCTGCAGGAGAGGATAATTCATAAATATACTTTAGGTTCCTGGCAAAAACAGGCTCGGCTACATTTGAATACAGCACATACAGATGTACCTATGGGTGGTTTCTGTGTTTTAATGCATGCTTGGTCTCTTAGAGGAGGTTGCATTGTGGTGCTAAGTTGCTTTTGGAAACTCCAAATGGTAACGGTTTGTTACGCCATTTTGAATGATTTGCATCAGTGTAACAACCCCCCTGTCATAATACAGTAGAGTGCTGTTTAATCATGCAGGTCATAGGGACCCGCAATACAATCAGATGACTGTGCCAATTATTTATCTATTACAAAACAATTGGATTGTAATAAGGGGAGATAAAAAAGCTCTTTCTGATGAAAACTGAAAATTAAAAAACTAAATCTTTGCAGTACCACATTAGAACCTTCCTCAGTGTCGTGAATGTGACAAATGATCGTTTTTCTTCCATTTTTCTCTTTGCATGCCTGTCCAAAACCTCAGTTTTAAGGCCTCTGTTTCCACTTTGACGGGAACTTAATTGTTCTGGCTGCAAGCAGTTGGTGCAACACAGAGAGAGAGACTGAGAGATACCAGGCCTGACCAGTGTCACATGTGGAATTAATTAGACTGGTAATAACTGCCTGAAAGAGGGACATTGAGAAGGAGGGAAAGAGGGCAAATTGAGGCAGTGAAATAAGAATGGAATGGAAGATGAGAAAATGGGAGCTAAAATATGGATGTAGAGAAAAAGAAAGTGTGACCAAAGGGCAAAATGTGACGGAGAGGGATTTAATGATGAGGGGAGAATTAGTTCAAGTTATTTGTAAAAGAGAGAAAAAGAAAAGAACCCGTCAGGAGTGTCTCTGCCTCTCTGTCACACGCTATGGTATTGGTTGCTATGAGGGCCCACCACCACCTTTTTACCTTTAACTAACTGTCCCCTTTTCCCCATGCACTAACCTCCACCACATTTTAATCATAGAAGAAGCCCAAACCCCAACTAGTAACGGACGGCATGCACACCCAATGCAGTACTCTGACACATGCACCAAGGCAATGACGCATCGCCCTTTCTTTAAAAAAAAAGTACATTTCTGACTACTACCCATCCTCCATGATGTGTAGGTTCATTGATTGTATGCTGGTCACTTTTGGACATTTCAGACTCAGCTTGATGCTAACACACGCTTGATCTAACTTTTGGATTGTAACAAAGATATAACCTTACAAACAAGGAACTGAAACAATCTTGTAGCTATAGAATTACTATTTTGTCTAGAAAATATGTTTGAAAAGAGGAGGTTGTAATACATTTCAAGACTAGACATACCTTTCATTCATAGAATCAGATATGCTTTCTAAATAAAAAGTGTCTCCCACAGAGAGTGTTAAATTATTTCCTTAATGATGCTAGGCTGGTGAGGGTCTTCAAGTCTGTTCATGGTGTCTTTTAGAAGTTAGTCAGCCCCAAACATATTAAATTATCCCATTTCAACCTGCAGGAGTTTGTAACGGCTCATGTAACACATGTTGCTGCCATGGAGGAAATAAATACCTGAGTGAAAATGAGTCAAAGCGTCTCCCAAAGTCTTTACTGCCGAACTGGCAGCGGTTAAAATCATCTGTCAAGCAGCCAAGAATCGATCAGGAGCTCGAATCGACAAAAAGAATTTGACAAGCGCCAACTGTTGGAGAAAATGATATGATCTGGACCGCATAGATTTTGTCTTTGTGTAATTATGGGTTCTGGACTTGAGTATGCTGCATGAGTACTGTGTCCTGTGATGCTTCCTCATTTGTGTCAGTGCCGGGCCGGGCTGTGTTTGGAAGGCCTTTAGTTCCTGAACTTAAGAAATCTTGTGTTATGTAACAATAAAAATGAATGCAAATTTGAATACTTACAAGGTATTTCATACAGATACATTTCTCCAATGATCTTGGAACCAAGCTATTCAAAAGTTACAATGTAGTCTCAGTCTACCAACCAACAGTGTGATTTACAGCGGTTTTGCTTTGAAATAAGTAAGGTAATGAACCTTTCATTGCTGCTCAGTCACTTTCTCTTTCAGTCCAATTTTTGTTGTTGCTTCCAGTGAGGATTTCTTTTGGAATGCACCTCAGGCTGTTTGTTCCCAAACTGTGTGTTGGCTAAGAAAAAACAACAACATTATCCTCACCTCTCTCTCCCTATCTACAGCACCCCCCCACCCCTCTCTCCCTCAACACAAACTCATAAGCGCTCTTGGCCTCTCCATCTGAGAAAGACTGAATTGATTGTAGAGATTGATCGGCTGGATGGAAAAAGTGGGACTCTTGTTTGACGCACAGATAGACAACTCTACACACACTTTGCCATTACCTAACTGTGTCTTCCCCCCCCAAGCATGTCTGTGCTATCTTGTCAGTAAACATGCTTCCCATATGTATTTGTGATTAACAAAGTGACAAAACAAGACAGAAGATGCTTACTCAAGTCTTTTTCCAAAGATTAGTTTCATGTTGTTGTTACTTTTGAATGATGGCACGCACCAGTTTTGTGGAGATGATGCCCACAGCTGTTACAATCACACATGCAGTAACACAGATGTTGAGACACACACACACACACACACACACACACACACACACACACACACATACACGCTCTGGAGCACTTCCTCATGCTGCCAGAATGCAGCAGTCGTGCTCTCGAGCGTAGGAGAGAAAATGCAATGAATAAATGACTAGGGAAAAAAAGTCTCTATTTCAGTTTAATTCTAGGTTTCTCCCATCACATCCGCCTGACTTTCTACCCTAAAAAAATCCCTGCTCCTCCTCTTTGTGTGTGTGTGTGTGTGTGTGTGTGTGTGTGTGTGTGTGTCTGTCTTTCTGTCTGCGCGCACGCATCTAGGAGCTTAGCAAGACGAGGAGGGGACAAGAGAAGAGAAGCATCCGTGTGTGTTTTTGTGTGTGTGTGTGTGTGTGTGTGTGTGTGTGTGTGTTTGTGTGTGTGTGTACGCACATTTGCTGTGGTATAACATGTCATAGCCATGGTATGTAAGCAGCAGTACTCTGAGGTAGCTGGAAGTAAACCAAAATCAACTCATAACACACACTGTAAAAAGCACACATGCTAACACACACCCAGACACAGGCAGTAGGAGGGTGGGCTTCAGTGTGAATGACTAGGCCCAGATTGGAGGGTGAGTCATTTCCGCTCTGTGTGAAAAGTGAGGGAATGTCCCTTTTATAGAAAGAAAGGAAGCCACTCTTTTCAACAAACTCTTCTCTAATTCCCTCTCTATATTTGTCTCTCATTCTCTGTCTCTCTCATGTCACATGTACGATGTGCAGCTGTCCTCTTTCTTTCCCAAAGAGGCCTATTAACTGTAAATATGAGTGGATACACTGAGTGAGATGTGATTGTTTTTTTTTTAAATCCACAAGGGTTATTTGTAATGTCACCAACATGTCGTCAATATAACCAAAGCAGCTGGACCAAGGTGAGGCGGTGCTGAAGATTTGAGTTTTCTGGAGTCATTTCCATTTGCTCTACATTACAATGTTAACAAACCACATAATTGACTTGGACGAGGACAGGGATCTGCTTTCCCAGCTGAAGCTGATCAGCTACGTGGTGCCACCCAAGATGCACTAAACGAGTTAAACCTCCAGACTACAAAGAACCACCCTGACCAAGTCTTTGTAAACACGCCCTGAGGCCTCAGTCACATCAGGTTAGCATTGTCGGAGGAGACTCTCAATAACTGTCCCTGCTCAGTGTTACTTTGCCTGACTTTTTCTAAGTAGAGGAAACTCACAGAAAAAAATATCAGAGGATTTCTTTTACGTTGGGAGAACTCTGATAAAACATCTGATTAAAACAACACCAGAAGATTGCTGAATCTTTCCTGTCTATTGTAACGCTGATATGCTTCTTATTGGATTCCTTGTGATTCGGACTGTGAGCTGCTAAGGTTAACTCAACAGCTTATTGTTTTGGGGAGTTGATTATTACACTGCTGGGTTTATGTTTGCTTGCTGAGACAGTGTGTGTAATCTAGTCATTGCTCAGTTTGTTAATATTGAGTCATTTTCTGAAAATGTACAACATTCCCTACTGAGAGGTTGAAAATGATTACTTGCACAAAAGGAAATGGACATTTGGTATCATTTCTATAAGTGACATATCAATCTTTAGGATGTCAAGGTAATGCCTTTTACAACAGGTTCTCTGAGAAAAAACAAACTTATTTACTCCAATTTTTTAAAAGTGAGTTATGCAGCACTGTCTCCTTCAGAATGTTTATTAAGAGGATCAAATTGGTCACAGGCAAGCTATTGGTACTATGTTTTAATCAGCCCGCTTCCCTGGGTGAGGGATGACATTTACTTAGGTTATATTCCCAGATGACATGAGTAGTGGTATATTTAATGGAGCCACGGTCCCCAGGCGAGAGAACACCCTCACCTTGACAGGGTCCCCACATGACATAAGTATGTCTTAATAAGCCTGACTCCTGGTGTAGAAGTCGACATCATTATCCCAAGTAGGATGAACCTCGAGAATCCAGATGCTTGTAGCAGAGCATGTCTGCTCTCTAGAGTATTTCATTTATATATTTTAGTTTTTTTGTTTTATTTAATTTGTTTTATAAAGGTTGGAGTTGAACTCTTAAAATCCCATTTAGAAGCACAGTCCTAAGCTCTGAATAAAATATAATGAGGAACGACAAACATTTTCAAATTTCTATTAAAACCTCTCGGTAAATAATTTCTACAAAGTTAAAAACAACATTCCCCACGTCCTGAAATTCTAATGCAATCTATAATCTACAGTATATTGTTTACATTTTGAACACACCTTTTATTTTGGAGTGGGGACTTCAACATAGTTCTCATCTCACATCAGCTTGAATTATTTGACCAGAAACAAAGGAGTGAAGCAGCAATAATGATAATGATCTCATCATATTCAGTAGTTTACATGTGACATATATGATTGTATGTGTCATCATGAATTTGTAGTGAACAAGGCTGTAAAAGAAGGTACATAAAATGCTTATAAAGTTGAGATAAGCCTTATATAAACTGCTGTTGTGTTTTACTGCTCATAATGTATTATGAAATGTTAAAAAAATTGGTCAACTGGGGAATTTGCTGACCTTTAGACACACATCACTCTGTTTGAGGTCTCCCTCACAGCCTAGTGGCAGCCGTCTTCTGCTCCACAACACATATTAATACTTGTATTACTTTTGCTAGACAGACATTACCAGAATATGTACGCCTAAGGCTAACGCCTGAGGCTAATAATTTGTCTTAAAGGTTAACTACAGTTTTTTTCAACTTGTTTTTTATTGCGCTCTTGCTCAATACTAAACCAATTTCAAATATTTTTATTCCATAAATACATTTTTATTACATAATAAATCAGTCTATTAGACACAAATGCATTGGTAAATGGGGTCCAGGTTGAAAAAAACAGTAGTTACAATTTAATGTTTAGGTTGGACAAAAGGAGCTTATCAGAGAAGGTATTCTTTTCTTTTTGTCTTTTTGAGAAATAAATGAAAATATAACTTCTATTGTGTGTGTGTGTGTGCGTGTGTGTGTGTGTGTGTGTGTGTGTGTGTGTGTGTGTGTGTGCGCGCAGAATTAAATCTGTGTGTTTGTTAAAAAGCATTGAAAGACTAATCGCAACATAAAAGAGCAGTTTTGGACACTGCTTGCTTCCCGTGTAACTCCTGTCCATTAACCTGACAAACGTTGAACTGTTTCCTTCCCAAAGCATATCGCGCCTATCTATCTCACTACATTCAGCCACTCTCCAAAATACAGATTTCCAAGACACAGTCATTTCTGTCTCTCTCTGAGTTCATTCACCCACTCGTCACAATCCCATATTATCTATCATATTGCATTCATCCTGCCTCAGTTCCCCTGGAGCTATTCCGTTCTGTTTTCGTTTTGACCCCTTCTATGTTCAGACAAGCCGCTACACACTTTAATTTAATCAACCAGAAGCCCAGAGACTGGAGAAAATAATAAAACCTAATCACTTTACCCTGCTTCTCGCTCCATCTCCATCACTGGTGGAGGAAGAGGAGGAGAAATCTTAGTTGTCTTATCTCCAAAGTCTATTTATTACCAGCCTCATGTAACTCCATACACACTTCAAAACTCAGGCTCTGGGCAAAAATAACTATAAGACGGAGTGTATTTATTACCAGCCTTGTGTAATACTGCACATGCATTACAGGCCTCATTTGTTCCACTGCAGATATACTGTACAGGGCAGAAGCTGCAGCACCATGTGAGCTACTGGGAGTGGACAAAATAATAGAAACAACTTGTATTTTAAGTGCTTCCTTGATTTCTCTTTAATCACAAATTTCTTGAATCTTAAGGAGAAATGCGTGATGAAAGCATGCAAGTGAGGAAAACCAGGAGAAGATTTTGACAAATGAGGAGCATAAATTGACACCTTTCCAATATAGATTTTTTATTTCACCTTCATGTCTTTGACCTGGGTGCTATATTGGGTGTTGATGGAAGTGACTAAAGTTGTTTTCACGTGTGATCTTTGGACAATGTCCCAGGAATCAGGTCCGGACATAGTTTGATTTTCCTTTTCACACATATAACAGGAGATTTTCCGTCTCAGATGCGTTCTCGCTTAATGGAAATACTGTGTGGTTTAGGCAAGGGGGGGCACTGGGTAGAGCGTGCAGCAGACATGACTTAATTCGGTCTTTTGCCATACCTTGAATTTGTCTGACTATTTCGCCGTTGGCCCTTACCGACGTGCATGTTTGCAAGGTACTTATATGAAGTGAAAGTCACAGCCTGGTTTTTGTTGTATATGTTCCAAGGGATCAGCCCCAAAATGAATGACAACACTGCACTTCAACTGAACCAGAGCAAAGATAAACACCCACACGTTGGCCATTCACCATCATTAAATAAAAGACACTGAGGGATTTTCTTAACAACTCTTCAATACTGAATTATCATCTCATCTAATCTGAGCTTCAATAAGCATTATGACCTTTACCAAATTTGCATTACACAGTACTGGTGTTTCTGTTAATTTGTCAAAACTGCACTTACCGTAAATCGTTTTGGCGGTGTCAAATGATGTAACAAATTTGCTGGCTTGTGGGGGTGGCAGTAGCTCAGGAGTTGGTTTGGTAACCGGCGAGTCGCAAGTTCAAGTCCCCGTATGGACCAAAGTACGGAGTGTGGACTGGTCCCTGGAGAGGTGTCAGTTAACTGCCCTTGAGCAAGGCACTGAACCACCAACTGCTTGGGGCGCTCATCCAATTGCAGCCCCCCCTCACTCTGACATCTCTCCATTAGTGCATGTGTTGGTCCTGAGCATGTGTGTGTATTTCAGGCCTGAGTGTAGAAAACTGTGCTAACAGAGTGAAAATGGGAATTTCCTCGCCACTGTTGCACCAAATGCTTTTGTTGTGGGAAATTGTTGAGGTCTTTGTAAATTACAGAGTGAGGTCTAGTCCAAGTCTATCTGTAAAGTGTCCCGTGAATTGACACTATGAAGAAAATTGAATTGATTTTTACCTTGCGGGATAAATAAAGGCATGTCTTCTTTGTGGTGTCAGTAGTCTGATGATTGAGCAGTTGAACATTTTCCATCCCCAGCTGGTAATGTTGGTGCCAATCTGGCACGAGGACATACAGCTGCAGTAAGGCCCCAGTCGTGTGCTGAGTTCTAACGCTGACGGCCAGTTGCAGTCACCTTTAAAGGCTTTCTAATCTGAGCGTCAACAATACATACAGTAGTTCCTATCAATCACACTATCGATCCCTCCATTGACTGGAGTAATGAATGCTGGCTGCCTTCATTACATTTAATTGCTGTGTTTCAACAAGGCTGCTAAGGTCATTGCTTCAAATGACCTTTGACTCCCATCTTCTAGAGCCTAGTTGTCATGGAAATAGCTGTCGGGGTAACGAGGGACAAATGAATGGCTCTAATCTGCAGTTTGCAGCTGCAGAGATTGGAGAGCCACCAGTAATAACGGGTGTAAAAGTCCAATTGTAGATAGAGAGCACCGATACGTTGTGTTTGGATTGGGATCAGTAAAATGTTTCATAAAAGATGACAGTTTGTTCCAGTCTTTTTTTTATAACTTGAATCATAAAAACCACTGCAGGTGCACCACGTTTTGATAGCAGACATGCTTCCTTAACATCCGTAAGGTACAATTAACAGTTAACTTGTAGTTAAAATGTAGATAAAAGGCCCATTAAGATGTGTCTGCATAATCAAATCATTTATGATCACATTTGCACCTGGCTTTAAAAGCTCCCATGTAGCTGAAGGACATATGAGTTATTTTCATTTTAAGCCTCTGATAACGTTCACTCTCTGCATCCTGTCAGGATTCAGCAATGCTCTCTATGTTGTGGATGTGTTTGATTAATACAGACACAAAGATACATAATCCCTTAACACATTTCACAAAGTACTGTAAGTCAGCCCAGACTTTGTTTACATCAGGGTTGTAAAAACCAAACATAAATCAAAGCTGCAACTGGATTTGGTCCCAAAAAAAAAATAAAGTGTCAAGAATAGAACTTGATTAAAACTATTAACTATTAAAAAAAGTAGTTAAGTTCAGGTAAAAGATTGTGTTTCCTGGGTGAAAGTATTTAGTTTTTGCTATGAAGTGAATTCTGCTCTCCTGTTTGAAAGTGCTGTATTTACCTTTGAATATTGAAGTGCATATGTAAGGGTTTGGCACTATATATATGGTATTGCAAGGGGGATTTAATACTAATTGCACCCTGATTATACTCGTGACACCTTACCCCATATTTATACCATATGAAGTGAGTCAACGAGCAGAGAGTTTCTACAGTTAACAGAAGTGAAGCCCAGTATTTTAGGCAGGTGTCACCCTTCTGGCTCTGTCAAGCAACAAACAAGCCCT
Organism: Etheostoma cragini; assembly: GCF_013103735.1. Lineage (NCBI taxonomy): Eukaryota > Metazoa > Chordata > Actinopteri > Perciformes > Percidae > Etheostoma > Etheostoma cragini. The sequence continues at coordinate 2,853,411 of NC_048423.1, read as the reverse complement.
TTTTGGCAAATTTGTTGTCAAGAGATTAGCGTGAAGAACTTCAAGAGACCAAACAAAAGAAATGAAGATGTAGTCTTACATCTGAATGTTAAAGGTAAAGGGCTACAGGCAGGCAGACAGATGAACGCTAAACAGGCTGACTTCTGTTCCTGTGATAATTGGGGCCACATCTGGCATAAATCCTGCAGTGGGAATAAAATTGAGCCATTATGTGTCTCGAGGCTTCCGCTCAGTGCAGGTGTCACTACCTCTGCTGGTGTTTAAATAAAAAGAACTAATGGCCATATGAGTATGACACACACCAATATGCACAGCACATGAATGCACAGGCTGGACCCTCCCTTCACTGCCACTCACACATTTCACAGTGAAACTGACACACACTGCTTAACAAAACAATAACTAAGCAGTGTTAATACCCCCTGATTAAAATAGCGAGCCAGAAAGACGACACTTACCTAAAAATAATCCAAAAATAGATAGGCTGCAGCTGCTGCTACACTCCACTCTGATTCACACCAACAGAGTGACCTTTCTGCAAATGTAGAGAAACCCATATAACAAAAATAATTATCCCCAGGATATGATAAAGTAGGTAATTTCATGCCCTGCTGCTTAAGTTGTGGCATTCCTGTCAGCTTGCTGTGAAAATTACTGTCATACTGTATGTCTCTCTTTTTCCACAGCATTAGAATGGTGACCGACAGTGAGAGAAATACAGTAAATATTTAAATAAGTTAGAAAATAAGTAAAAGAGACATCTTTAGGACGAAGGACAAATGAGAACATGTATTATCCATTACAATATCTTTGTCACTACAATTTGGTTAAACTGATTTTATATACAGAATTCTTTCAAAGGGATTTTGTCTCGTTAATCTTATGTTAAATGATATATACGTTGGTTTCATCCCGGCCCTGGTAAGCCCTGCTTGGCACAAATGTAAAAATCCGTTCTTGTGTTTTGAGGAATACGTCTGGACTATAGTACCGCCAATTCAAGCCAAGATATATAGCAAACGACTTAGCCAACTGCAAAAAGACAGATAATAAACATAAGAACTTAAGGAAATAATAGGATCAAGTCAAGCTTGCATCACACAACTCCTGACTGGGATCTAGGATATTTCTCTAATTTTTACAGCACCACAGTGCACTAAAAAAATCAACTAGTACTTAAATAATCACAGCAACATTAGAGTTGTTTTGTCAAATGAGAAGTTCATCCTTTGAAAAGTGAGAGGATATTTACAGTACAAAAAAAGATGTTTATTTGCTATTGAAAATGAAATTTGCAAGCAATTGCAGCTAATTTCAGTAAGCTGATGGGAAAACCACCTCACAGGCAGTTTGTGAAATGCAGATGTAGACTAAATAAAGGTTAATGAAATAAGACAATTGTACAGATATCAGACTGATAGCAGCATGTTATCAGTCAGACAACATGATGATGGGGATGCACAACAATTTGAAAAAGCACAACTATTTATTGTGGCTAAAATATGCATTTAGACTTAATGTACTTGTGAAGATTTGCATATGGAAAAGCACTGTCTGCACATACTCAGTTTTTAGTTTTAGTAGTCTAAATGACTACTCAAAGAGCTTCTACATTGTACAGGAACAGGAACCATTCACTATTTCCACACTATGGCCGAGGCTGCTATACAAGGTGCCACCTGCTGATGAGATAAACAATGGGTCAAACACAGGACTTTCACCCAGGAGAGCGAGGTTCGTATCCCGTGTGTTTCCTTAACCGTCCCGATTTTTCCGCGTTTCAGAAAAGCTTCTTTCTTCTTTAACCGGCCCGTTATTCCTGCGTGTCACTGAACCAAAAGCCCATCCAAGACCTTTTCCTAAACCCAACTGTCCCGTTCCCGCGAGTCACTGAACCGTCAGCCCATCCACGACCTTTTCCTAAACCTAACAGCGTCATAAGAGAAAGAGACTCCAACAGTCCTGACCAAGCGTGTGTAACATGACGCTAAAGGAGACTTTTAGCATCAATTACAAAGGCACCTGACCGTATACTGTCCGTATTTTACAAGATGGGAATGTGTTGCTCATTAATACACTTAGTTTATTATTGGAAATTCCCTTTAGCAATAATATAATATTGTGTAATGTAGAGTAAAAAATCTTCAATCTATTGTGATGATGATGTCCTTACTTATTTGCCGCCATTGAAACTGGTGACCAGAAAAAGATACCGTACATTATTTTTTGCCTTCTCTGTCCGTCTTCCACTTCTTGATCTTTTCTTACTTTGCCAAGGTTTATTATCATCTCTCCTTGCTGGCGGTGTATCAGTTTAAATTAATTCTTCAAACAACGTGTGTGGACTTGACTTCTGCTGTAGCCTCCTTTTTGACAAATAGGGGAGAAAATGGGTGGATCTAAATAAAGAGTCTGTTTTTGTCGGTCTCTTGAGTTTATTTTGCCAGCAGCCCATTACAGTACAGGCACCAGGCGTTGTCAGTGGCTGGAGCCTTTTCATTTCACTTTTCCATGTTCTTCCTCTCCACTGTATATTTCCCATGGCTGTGCGTTAGCTGGTGGGCTGCATGTGGAGCAGTTGATAAAGGTTTCCCCATAGGTACCAATATGTTTTCTTTTTACACATCACTACTTTTTAAAATCAAATTTGAACCAAAAGGGCCACAAATGTTTTAACTGTCAATAGATACATTTTACATATCTGACAAAAAGGCTAATTAGATGTTTGTATTTACTTCATTAACCGTATAAAAAAATGAGTGGCTTATTAGAATGGATGTTTTGTCCAACAACTCGTTTTTTCCTGACAATCTTTTCCTCTCAACTTACAGTAAAAGATGACACCTTAATGGGTTTCTATGTATTGATTTTGCGTCTTCTATGACATGAGATCAGTCATGATAAAAAGACAAAATACACAAAAATGTGGAAGAAAATAACATAATGTCTTGATAAAAAAGGAAAGGAAAACACCCCATTTTTCTCTAACACACACACACACACACACACACACACACACACACACACACACACACAGTATATATATATATACATACATATACAGTGGGTATATGTACGTGTGTGTGTGTGTGTGTGTGTATATATATGTGTATATATATACTGTTTGTGTGTGTGTGTGTGTAAATATATATATATATATATATATATATATATATATATATATATATATACACTGTATGTATGTTTACGTGTGTGTATATGTGTATAGCAGATACTTAAAGTTTTACCCTTGGTCCTAACTTGCTCTGACAGATGCCTGCTGTCTGATTCCCCCCTTAAGGAACATGGCAAAGGAGAGAGAAAGGGGAATTAGACTGAAAACTTAAAGCAAAGAGACAAAGACAACACCGACAGAGAGAGAGAGAATGCAAACACAAAACTCCTGCTATACTGAAGATAGTAATAAGTAAGCGAGTAAAAAAGTCAGATAAAAGAAATAGACGGAGGAGTTGAGAAACCCATTTGGCTGTTTAGATAATAAAAGTTCTATTACATTTCAAAAAGACATGGGTGCTACTAATTTGATTCAATGTGATGTTCATCATTCAGAAATTAAAACTTATTCTACTTTCACACTCCCTGTAAGTCAGTCCTGTTGAGAGAATCTACGAAATGTAAAACGTATTTAATATAGCCTGAAGGTTAGACCACAGGAGACTAGAATTCCACCATTTAGTCTAAATTTATTTTAGCCATTTCTGTCACTCAGTCCATCCAGCTCCAACCAGTTATTTTTAATTCACACTGAGGCTATGTTAGCTACCATGCAGTTAGCAAACACAAGTTTACAGTTAATTGAGGAAATGACTCAGTCTGCTCAAGCTACATAGCCTGTTATCATTACAGCTAACAGGGTAAACAGGGGAAAGCTGTATGGCTAAAGTTAGCTACCTAACAAGCTGAGTTATCTATCTTATTAGCTGGTGTTACAGTCTTGTTTCGACTCTGCACTCTGATATGGCCATTCTTCTGTCTCTATTGTGTTTTATTTTTCTCAAGAAACCAAATATGTGTGTTATTTTGCCGGTTTGGGTCAGGGACATGCCTGCTAACATGACTACAAGGTAGTTATTGTAGCCAGACTGTTTTCATTAGCCTGTCGTTCCTCATACACGTCCCATATAAAAGATTGAGATATCAAATAAGTTTTAATGTATGTTCAGAGGGTTTATCAACAATATCTTATACTCTCCAAGCCTGTGGCCCTTCCGCAACAGCAGCACCAAACATTTTCCTGAGTTGAATAAGTTTATCTGTTCAACAAATCCTATTAATGGATAGTAAAATCTGAACTTTGGTAGCACATGTACACTCACAGCAGCAAGCATATGCTTTATGAGTTAGAACTTGTATATGTACTATGTGTACTTGCCATTTTCAAAGAATGCCCAGCTGCATGCTGATGTGTGTGTGCGCACAGATACTGCAGAGTGCTTTTGCTGCAGTACATCGGCATCCCCCCCCAATCCATCTCTCCCTCTCCTCCACACTCCTTTACTCTGCAAGACACCTGGCTGCTGGGCTTCTTTTTTTTTTTTTTTACACACACACACACACACACACACACACACACACACACACACACACACACACATTGAAAATGTCCTTTTTACGCATCAGGGGTCCCCTCCTGTATGTTTGACTGCTGTATGCTGAGGTGGACTGATTGAATAACATTTCTTTTATCTTTCTGTGCCTGGTATTGCATCGTGGTGAACACACACATATACTCACACACAGACAGACACTTATGATGGTAAGTACACTGTAGTTCATGTATGTTGTACCAGGTTGTGGGAAATCTGTAAAATAAAGCCATAAAGCATCATGGCACGGAAAAGGGAGAAGAGATTGCCCTTCTTCCTCATTTCTGGACATGGTAAAATGTAGCTATTATGCACAGAGCAAATCAGTAAATCAAGAGTCAAATTGAATTTTTTTTCCATCTTTCTCCAACCCACCCAAAAACTAGATAAACTGATAGAGAGCTAGGCCAAAGAAGGGGAGAGGCATGAGTAGCAACATCTTGTTTTGGCAACAGAAAGCTTTATGGGAAATATGCAGAGATGGGAAGTAACGAAGTACAAATACTTCGTTACTGTACTCAAGTAGATTTTTCTGATATTTCTACTTTACTTTACTATTTATTTTTGTGGCGACTTTTTACTTTTACTCCTTACATTTTTACACAAATATCGGTACTTTCTACTCCTTACATTTTACAAAATTGGCTCGTTACTTTAGTTTTTACAAGAGGTTGTTATGTCGGACAATAGCGCATACACGCGCGACACACCGCGAGCGGCACACGGAGAAAAAAGTGAGAGAAATGAAAAAGAGACAAGCTGTCCGGAGGATAACCAGCTGAGATTGTGTGTGTGCCTCTTTTAAAACTGTAAGTCGTATAACTCATGTTGTCAGTTCACTTAAGCCTATTTTTGGTCTATAGTTCTTCACATTTAAAGTAAGTTAGCTAGTCGTTTTGGCGTGTTCTTCACCTGTTAGCTAGGTTGCACGTTGGTCTTAAGCATCAACACTTTCAGCAAGCTTTATTCGCATGAGTTCTTCTTTTTTTTTACCGAACTTCAAATGCAGTAGTTCAGTTGACAAGTGGATGGAAACTTAGCTAGAGAGAAGTTGTCTCCG
>NC_048423.1:2845344-2847644 GCF_013103735.1 Etheostoma cragini | reverse complement strand
TTAAGTAAATTTCCAAGCCTGTACTTTGTTACTTTTACTTGAGTAAAGAAGTTTAATCAGTACTTCCACTTTTACCAGGGTATTTTTTAACACAAGTATCTGTACTTCTACTTAAGTATGGAAAGTGAGTACTTTTGCCATCTCTGGAAATATGGTTTTAATTTTAAGAATCACTGCTACTGTAAAAGCGAGCCTACGAGTTGATCTTAACACTAATTCAACAATTAGGCTTTAAAATGAAGGAATGTAGCATCCTAGTTCCAGAAATACTAGTTAGTGTTCTTGTCATGTAGAAGCCCACTAAAAAAAAAAAAGTCCAAATACATAGGGTAAGTTACCGAGATCCAAAGTGTAAACAGGCTGAGCTCACATTCAATAGCTCAAAAGGTGACACATTGGAGATTCAAGAATTCTTTTTTTTTACCCATTTTCTCACAGACAGGCGCTCTCTTGTCCCTTGTTCACTTTTACCAGTCTCACCAGCCGTCTCTCTATCCCTCAAGGGCTGACTTCTGCTCAATTTGCCCTGACCTTTCTGCCTGTAAACAGCCAGCCGGCAAGGTGACTGACTCGCTGTCTGACTGATTCTAAATGGAACAGAGTGACGCTGGTAGAGATTGAGGGAGACGCACAGGGACTGATCAGAGGAAGGACGACAACCACACAGACACACAAAAAAGATAACAAACAAGTCAGACACACACACACACATACACACACACAGGATTTAGCCAAGATATTTGTCATTATTTGTCATAAAAGCAAAAAGAAGGCCATTGCGGTTCAAATGGACCATGTGAACAGCAGCACTGAATTGTGAGTTTACTGTATTTTGGACCATGTCATGTCTGTTGCACAGACTGTATAAAAGAAGTGGATGTACCCACCATGACATCACCCACTGGTTTGTGGACTGCCTTGATTTCTTGTTATTTTTGGGCAAAAGTGACCATATTTGGGTGAGAAGGTGGAGCTGGGAAGGAGATATACTATACTACTTCCATTTCTAGTTAACTCTAAATGGGACCGTAATTTACAAAATGAACATAACGCTGTAGTGAAGAAGATTTGAAAATAGCGAATCAGACCATAAACTCATTATGATAATCTTTACTGAGGTAATAAATCAAGCGCAAAAACGGAAGGTTATTTTCTCAAAGACTTTTGTACAATCAGACTTCTTTTTTGAGCCTTTTGAATCGCCCCGTGCTGGCCGCTTCACTTTTCAGGCCTGGAGTTTTTTTGAGTTCCTAAATTATTACGCACCTTGAAATACAAAGTGGATGTCACAATCACCCCTCCATTTCTTTATTTTGCCAATCTTTTGTAACCCATGTTTCTCCACATACAGATAAAGTTAATTCTTGACATGTTTTATTTTGCTGTCATATTGGCATTCGTGGAATATTTATTACAGCCCCACATCAGTAATGCAGTTACTCCGTGCTTTTAGTGTTTCTTTGCTGCTGTTTTTCAGTCCATGCGAGTTTAGCCCCATAACACCAACCCCTTATCTCTGTGAAGGTAGTTTTGATGAAAACCTTTGACTCATGAAGTTGTTTTCATTGGCCCAAAATATGTGTAAATCTCCACTCTTTGATAATCAGTCTGTGAATGTTTGTGTTTGGACTCAAAACCTCAGCTTTGATGGTCTGCTGGTAGGATTTTTTTAACAGACAATCAGAAAGTGGGCTATCAAAGATTGGATGGTGCAATTACAGGGATGGTTTGATCACTGACAGTGGTGCGCTACAAATGTTAATGTGAATTATGACGATAGAGATGGGGAGAAAGAAACACAGAATTACATTTAATCCAACAATGAGGGTGAGGGGGATTAAAACCTACTGAAACAGACTCTGGAGACAGACATTATGCCAAATTCGGTGTGGAATTTATATATGCATTATTGGAGAAGAGGTCTAGATAACATACAAGACAGACAATTGCAAAACAATAATTGTTTCATGTATAAACAATTAACAATTCTTTACTGCTGAACAGCAACAATATCTACAGTATTTGTGTGTAAACCCAAATCCTCTTTGGATTTACATTGGCCTCTGCGGACGGAGATATGTATGTAATGCTCAAAATGGTCTCTATGCATCCATCCATTTCTACACCTAGTTACTTTGTTCAGGTTCACAATTTCCCAAAAATCAATCCCAGCATGCACTGGCCAAAAGCAGTAAACCTCTCTATACAGATCATCCATTCCCTGGCTTTTAACCTTCCTCTGGTGTTAGCTTTCTGCTGCCATCTGAAGTGTTAGCGGGTCATTTTGGACCCGTGTATTA
>NC_048423.1:2843880-2845244 GCF_013103735.1 Etheostoma cragini | reverse complement strand
ATGTCTATGTACAGCACTTTGGTCAACCTGGTTGTTTTTAAATGTGCTCTAGAAATAAAGTTTGATTGATTGATTGATCCTTATGCAACACACATTCATAACTTTGGGCAATTTAGGAAGAACATGTTTTTGTGCTATAATATGAAATATAAAAAATGAAACACTGATCAAGCCTATGTTACAGAAAGGTTGTATTTCTACATCAGTAAGATTGATTCAGAGACAGAGAAAAATTAATCTGCATTAATTCCCCTCTTCATGCTAGATTAGATGCCATATTTCCATACAGAGAGAAGAATGATAAAATGGGAGACAGATGAGAAGCACTGAGACAGATTTCTGAGGACTAGGGTTACCTGGTCCTCAGATCTCTGCAGGGTAAATCCAGACAGCTAGCAAGACTATCTGTCCAATCTGAGATTTCAGATTAGCCCTTAGCACCTCCCATGCAGATTGTGATTGGTTTTAAGAAATGTTAAATAACCTGCTCAAGTTTTTCTCCCATCCCTGAATACTGTGTGGACTAGCCAGAAAATAATAATGAAAACACAAACACAACTTTGTCTTATCACATATTAAGTTACAAACCACATAATGTTTTGCACACAGACGCACAATCACTGCACACCTGCCACACAACACTTTTAAGGGAATTTCTAGCTTGCTCGCTAACACACACACACACACACACACACACACACACACACACACACACACACACACACACACACTCTCCCACACTCCCATGATGTTACACTTTACACATGTATAAACACAGTTGAATGTAAAACACACAAAAACACTCATTAAACTCAAAAACTAGAAATGGCCCCCACATTGTTAACACACACACACACACACACACACACACACACACACACACACACACATACACTGCACTTTGACACACTATAAATGCAGGTCTCATGCACACACACTTAGGGGAAGGTTGGGATGTCCACGTGGCAGTGTGGTTTTAGGCTCAGCTGGATCAGCCTGAGGAAACAGGAGACTTTCTTTCTCATGTGTCTCTTTCCTCTACTTTTTTTTCTCTTTCACCTTCTTTTAACCTTTTTTTCCTTTTTCCTATTCTTTTCACCCTCCATCCTTTCTCAACCTACATTATATCGCTTTTCCATTTCTCTCAATACAAAGGCACTTTATTATCTTGGAATATTGATGTAGCGATGCCATAGCAAAAAAAAATAAAAAAAAAAATACCATCAACATGTGAAGATTACAATCAAGTCAATACTTAATAATTATTTAAGTTATTACTTACCTAATTAATCTCTAACAAAGAAAATTAGTATGACCTCTTTTACCCCCTCCCTTACAATGCTGTCTGTCCACTTTTTTGCTCA
>NC_048423.1:2836963-2843870 GCF_013103735.1 Etheostoma cragini | reverse complement strand
CCGCCTCCTCTGGACATTTTAAGCCATTATGAAGCCTGGTTTGGCAGCCTGGTGTGTGTTCATGTGGTACAGCTCTGTAAAAGACCAAGATTGAAGCTTTGTGGAAAATCCTCGGCTTCCTTCTTAAATACACCCGGCATCACTGTCCAAGGTCCTCACGGGGGAAGGAAAGGGGAAAGAAAAGGGGAGAATCAGGTAGGGAGGACGGGAGTAAATTGAAGTTCTGAGGAAAAAGGGTCTTAGAAAAGGGAGGATGAGACTGATTGTGACTTGGAGGAATAATCTTGGTCTCTGAAATGATACCAACTGTTGGTCTGAGGAAGAGGAGGAGCAACAGTGAAGAAACGCGCAAAAATAAGAAAAAAGAGCACAAATGCTAGAAAAGGAGAGAAGTATCCCCCTAAGTCCCCATCTGAAGAGGAGGAATATGTATCAAAGGAGAAAAACATTATCAAATTACACTTTTTCTGTCCAAATCAAACTTCCATGGCCCTAAAGGAAGAAAAAAAAGAGCAACAAGGTCTGTTCAATTTAGTCATTGACTCTCTAATGCAGTTTTCCCCAAGAATCAAACAAGCTCATTTAAGAAAACTGTCTTGACAAATTGTAGCCTGTTATTTCAGTTTTGATACTTAAGACTTGTGAGTTTTATTTGTCTGCTGTTGGCCGTACAAAACAACCTGACGCCATTCATCCAGAAAATCTTGACACATCTACCTCACATCCACACATCATAATCACCCCAATTATCATAAAGTGAGGTGAACTGACAGCAAGACAGAGACAGATAGGCTGACACTGGACCCTGAGCTGCAGAAAGAAGCTAGGTAATAGGCTCCATATGTGCCTGAGTGCCACATTTAGACCCCCATATTGGTCCTTTCCACCACTTCCTATGATTTCTGCGACAGCATTTCACCAAGGACACACACATACACATGCACACAGACACACAGAGGCATTAAAAGCTGTGTGGGATCGACCAACCAGTGTATGATGTATGGTGTTTGTGCCCTTAAGAAGATATACAATGCACCACATTTGCTGGTGGCTACCAAACCTAATCCCTATCTTTCATTTCTTGAGTAAAGCCTCAGAAAGTGTTGACCTCCTCCTGCTTTGTGTTCTATTTTCCAACTTTATAAAGTTGCCATGGAGAGCCCAGTTTATACCAGCTAATCATGTCTTATTTGTTTTTCTGCTTGTGGTTAAACTTGTGGTCTAAAACCTGTATAACTCTAGTTCTTCAGTGGAACATGGATCAGTGTTGGTACTGTAAAGCCAAGCAAAAGTTGTACAATGCTGTTATGAAAGACATTATACACACCCGCTCCGAAGGTTCTCACTTTATTGTTGCGTTATCTCGCGTTATCAACTACCAAAATGTAATACATTATAGATTACTAGTTACTGTCACGTTATATTACAATATTACTGTCTCTGAATTGTAATGTGTTACATTACTTTCAAATAACAGCGGACGTTTGTCTTGGCAGCTAGCGTGTGAATACCCACCACCGGATCAATAAAGTTTCCTATGTATCCACTTTAATAAATCATACAGTATAGTATTCATATTTTCAAATGTATATACATTTGCAAAGTAAAACATACAAGTAGGAGTAAATGAAAAAATCAATTTAAAGGACTTTACAGTTTTATTGAAGTACAGCATTGTTGTGTGGTCATCATAAGAAGCCACTCCACTACAGACATGGTTACTCTCCACGGCGGATGAAATGCAGTGATATTACGTGTAGCAAGCCTCAACATTAATTCCCAACATGTTGATATCTGTCAGATACTGAAATTGAAGTTGTAAAGCGTTATGTTACTGCGTTACAGTGAAAAGGAATTACTTTACTGTAATTGTGTTACTTTTGTAACATGTTACTCCCAACACTGTTTATACAAGCAGCAAATATGTCCTCTATTATTATGGAACAGAGGCCTCCATGTACTATAGTGTTTGTTAAAAGATGCAGATCAATTTCAATTGGCTTGATATTCTTATGCATCATGCATTGTATTTCCTGCTGAGGTATACGACCTGTTTCACAATATTTAAAGAAGCACAGTTAATTCCCAGAACAAAGCATTTATAAATAAATATTGTAAAAAGCAGTGACTTGTTACTGTTGGATTTGTGGTGATTTGATGTATTGAAGTAGTAACTACTGTGTATTGCACATAAGATAAGTGAAGACTACAGTCCTCTGATTCCATATGTGCTCCTAGAAATGTATTGATGTTTTCTTTAACTCTTGGCTTTAAGGATTTCCCCGTGAGGACAATGAAGCGGAATTGAAATGAATTGATTTCTTCAACGTGCTCACTGTGGTATGCTGACTCACTGCGAAGACTTGTATGGAAAACATTAGCTCACACTCAGAGGACTAACCCAGGACTCTTGCGACATAGCATAGCCAATGAGTTCTGAGATAAACTTGCAGAGAGTAATTTGATGGCCAGTTTTAATCTTCCCATGACCCACTTTTGGTCTCAAGTCAGACTTTGACAAAACACTACCTACATTTTTTTCAAGGTTCAGGACCTAAAATAAGATGCAAGTCTGTTTTTGTTGGGCCACAATATGGCCAGGGAATGTTTTCATTAGACTGGCTCCCACAGTGGGAGACCACATTTAAAGCTTTACATACACACCCTGCATTTCAGCGTTTCTGAAACCAAGGATCAGGACCCTGAAATGGGTCATCAACCTTTCATGGGTCAATTAAACTGGGTCCCTTTGGTGGGAGGCTAATTGTACTCAGTTTTGCATTCATGGCTGAAAAATTTCAAGAAGTAGTGAAGTAGACAAATTCACCCCATGACACTACTAGTTAGTCTGCCATTTGGCTGTCCTTGGGGAGGCATGGAGAGAGAAACCAATGAGGTAGGGGGAAACAGAGAGAGGGAGTGAAGGCAGATTGTGTGTTGCTGTCATTATGTGTAAAGTAAATTAGTCCCCAAGGAATATAAAACATGTCACAAACACTAACTCAGATGGATCCCACACAGTCCCCAGTTGTTCTTTAAATGTCTTCACGGCATCAAGCTACTTCCCAGGTACCGGAGCCTTCACAAATCCCAGAACCTTCACCCTTTCACTCGTGAGAAAGTTTCACCGTATGCTGAGAGCAGATTAACTCAGCTTGTGAGTGAGCTTCACTTGAATTTTGTGATCTGGTTTGGTGAACAAAAATGTAAATCTGATTTGAGGTAACACATTATTGAATGCCAAATATGTCATTTTTTTTAAGAAAGCTAAGTTAATAGTTTATACTTTATGTCTGAATATTTTATATCCCTGCCTCTGCTGAAATACTTTTATCCCTAGTGGGGACGAAATGCATCCCCATCCTCTAAGTGATCAATGCTACTTCACTAATAGACCATTACTGTATACACCTCTAATTAATCAAATATTTCAAACTATGTAAACGGCTGTAACGTAACAGACACTGAACCGACAAAAAAAAAGAATTGTGGTAAAAACACTCCCAAGGAACTAACGAGTAAACGTGAACTCTGCTCTCTGGCTTGACAGCGCTGGGTTTTAAGTTCACACCACGTTGTGCTGTTTCATTTTTTTTAGATTATTTTCCATTGGATATTGAAGTTCATGAAAAAGTGTTTTGGCATGGTCGCTCAATTTTAATTCCCGCCCTTTGCGTTTTTCACAAATTGCTAATGATGAGTGTGTGTTGCTAAAAAATTTAAATTCAAAAATTGTTGTGACTGCTATGTATGCAGATTAAAGGGTCAATAGACTGAAAAGCTTGTTCGTGGAATAGCTTTGGATCCTCCGTCTACACCTTTCCCCACAAGTCCTCTGGTTTCTCATGTGTAACCTAGCTATTTCTGCCACTTATCATGTGAACAACACTGTAAACGTCTTCCAAGACAGACTGCTGACATGTGCGCTGTTATCCCAACATTTATACCTCCTGTCTATGACAGCAGGAATTTCACCACGCATTTGGAAGGCATTCCAGTTTTTTTTTCTACTTCAATGACAAATGTGTCTCTGCTGTGTAACAACCCAGCTTTGACTGGTGTTTAGCCAGATAGCTACAAGACAGTGAGTGTGTACCAGGACTGTTTTTCTAGCAGGAATGAAGAAAGAGGGACAAGGAGGCAAAAGAACCAAAAGACTGCGTGTGTTTGTGTTTTGTCCGACTGACAGAGCTGCAGCCGGTGAGTCTTTGGGTGAACTTGTACAAGACTCCTGAAGCATGGGAACACTCAGAAATCATTACTTTGTCACTTCAAATTAACTCCAGACTGAAAGAACATGTAAGGTTGTGTTTGTGTGTGAGAGAAAGAGGGGGGAGGGAGATCTTATGAGCTTTTATCAAGCAAAAGTGGGATTTGCAAGGCAACTCAAACAGTATCTCTCTTGAAATTTACCTTTAACCACTAAAGGGCCTTTTCTGCCTAAAAGACACACAGGAAAGAAACACTGTCAATGTGTTACCCCTCGTTGGAACACAAAGCAATGCTATTTGTATTTGAGGCTTGATGAGTGCAAGTTGTGTGACATTAAAAGCCAAATACTAAAAGTGTTTTTTTTTTTTTTTATCAGTGCAAGCAATTGAGCTTTATCATGAGTACAACAGTCCTTCTATCGCTTATCAGTTGCCCATCACAACATGAAAGCTAAGCAGCAAAAGAAAGCCTGTGTTTGTTAAAGGCTGGAATTGCATTTACAGAAACAAAGCCAAAAATGTACAGCAGGGAGGCCCTGCACTCCTCTGTTTGGACTCTGTGATGCTGATTTTGACAATTTCAGTATCAAAGAAATCAAAGAAAAGACAAATCTATTTGAAGAGCAGTCAGCATGTTCTGCAGGAAAGCATCACAGCTGCTACCAAGCAGGACCACAGCAGCGCTGCGGCCCCCCCGCTGCCATGCAGTTGTGGGATGTGCATGTCATCAGCTTGGCTCAGCAACAATGGTAATGAAAACACATGTATTTTGTGTTTGTGGGGTTAGTATCTCAAAGCCTTATTCTGTTTAAAGCTCAATGCTGCAAAGCTAAAGAGAAAATGGACATTTAGTGAAATGTCTACGTCATTAATGGCTATTTAAGCATGAAAGCAAAATGGCATATTAACTAGCTGGCGTTGCATGTGTGCCAGAGAGCTACAGAGAGAAAAGGCAGTGCCGGCCTAATCAGATTTGGGTACTTTTCATTAACTTGGCTATCTGAGGTAGTGTGAGCTCTTTAAGCATGAAAGTCTAACAACCAAAGAGAGTATGTTGTAGGGGGAGAATTCAGTCAAAAGGATTAATTAACACTAAATGGCTGTTTCAAGATAAGAGGACTCTTTCTAACCAAGGCCAAATGAGTCTGTTTGATCCAACATCTCACCCTCTCTCACTCTTTTTGTGTGTGTGTGTTGGTGTGTGTTGGTTTGCATGAGAAAGGGAGAGCACAAACGAGTATATGTATGTGTTAGAAGGGCACTGACAATATCTCAAAGTGTGGTGCTTTTTCATGGCGGTCCGAATTTCCAATAAGTCATCCAGCATGTGCCAGCCCTCCAAGCCACGTTCTGCACCCCAGAGGATGCTGCGACTGGTGTCCCTCCAACATTGTGCGCAGCAATGGCAACACTCGCGGTTTCAGAGTGAAAGAGAAAGAAATTCAATAGGTCACTGGAACCCCACAGAACTGGCCGAGAGAAAGAGAGAAATGCAGAAGAATGGAAATGTATTTAACCTGTTGGTACTCCTGCTGATGTAAC
Organism: Etheostoma cragini; assembly: GCF_013103735.1. NCBI lineage: Eukaryota > Metazoa > Chordata > Actinopteri > Perciformes > Percidae > Etheostoma > Etheostoma cragini. Next base: position 2,838,117 of record NC_048423.1, on the reverse strand, counting down.
ACCAGTGACCAGCCTGCGGACATCAATCATTCATATCGCTATGTGAGAAAGAAGTTTATGACCCGAGGTACATTGGACAGGTGTCTGTGTCTAAAGATCTGTTGAACCAGTACCTCTGAGTCATGCAGTAGGTCAGTTACTGATCTTTACAGTATATCTGTTGGGATTTGCAAATAAGTCATTATGACAAACATAACATAACACACCCTAACCTTAACCAAGTGTGTTGAGTTGCATAAATATGACAATGAAATGTAATTTTTTTTAAATGAAATATATTTCCAGCGAATGTTTTGCAGATGCAGTTTCACAAAAATGGAAACATTTAGTGCTTCAGATTAGTAGAATATAAACATTCTTTGGATATGTTTTTAGCATGTCATCCATTGTTTTGCTCACTAACAGCTGTTGTGGAATTTAGAAAATGTATTGTAGTGCGTTGTAGTTTTCTAGTATCAGACAATGATTACAACATTTGAGTGGCTGTACAATAGGGACAGTAGCTGTTGAGATGTCAACCTAAAAACTGTGCAGTACAAAGTGTTGCACTGTTGAGTGGATCCAGTTCAAACCCTGTGAGGGGGCAGACCTCTGGGCTGTACAAAAGCCTTCATGATGAAACAGGAGTGTGTGGGAGCTGACTCAGAGAGGCTGATATTGGAAAGATGAAGCTAATGTATCTGTATATGCAGGTGTGCAGAGCACAGCCGCGTCTTCTGAGTATTTTAAATGCAACCACTGCTTGGCCTGATTAACATTTAAAGAAGATTTGGTATACCTTCAGTACCTCCCATAGTAATTACTGTGGTAACATATTGGATGAGAGGGGGAGAGCATTACTTATTACAGTTCTACGGATCCTAGAAAGCTATGCTGAGCATGCATTCTGCTATTAGGATCAACTTACTGCATATTCATAATTTGCACACAGGCATGTTTGTGAGCTGCCCAGCCTCGGCACTCATCCGCTGCCCAGTTGAGCAGCTAGGGGTTTAATACCACACTTAAAGCTAGTGCAGACTAGAACGATTTGTGATGTTTGTGACACCAAAGTTGATTCAAGATCAAAACTTTCAGCCACTTTCTTCTTTGCTCTGTGAGTTTATATAACTGATAACTATAGTCTATATCTCCTAGAATTAAACTATAGTCTT
>NC_048423.1:2831858-2836807 GCF_013103735.1 Etheostoma cragini | reverse complement strand
AGGATCTGAATACTTTTTCCACTGTTTGCTGTCCTAGCTCCTGTATGGTTCCTCATCAACCGCTGAAAGAACGCAGGCTAAAACCACATCTCTTCCCACCGCGACTTGGCTGAGGAGATGACGGTTAAAAACAAATGTTGCACTAATGTTGCACTTGAAGCTAATGTACTTCTATGTGGTTCTTGCGGTACTGAGTTTATACCTTCATGGTTGAATGCACTTATTGCAAGTCACTTTGGATAAAAGCGTCAGCCAAATGAAATGACATGTAATTTAATGATGTCTGAGTAAGAAGTATTTAGCAAGGTCAAAAAATAACTTTAAAAGTGACTGCTTTCTTTAAAATTCTCTACCTGAGAAATATCTAATATTCCTCATTAACAGTCGTTGGCAGTGGGATATAGGGACATTTCCTTGCTAATGAATTTAAAAAATAGGACACCATTACATGTGCTTGGGTTGAAAATTAGCTGACGTGCTCACTAAAACCTAGGACTGCAGTAATCCAACATCTAAAGTCATTTGTCTGCATCAGGAAACCTGTGTGTTTCTAAAACATGCTGATCTGGGACACAGTGGAAACTGTTGAATCAGTGTGTTACGTCCCTAACACAAGACTAAAAACACAAACTACTGTTTTAATGTACTGCTTTGATGAATTATGCCACAGAATACTGATTTTGTTTAGGTTTTTAAGAGCTTACAAATAATACATGCAGAAACACACACACACATAAACAGACACACACGCAGACAGACACAAGATAGGGGAATGCAAGAAGCATATACATATGTATATGTGTTGAAGCTGTACATATTTGAGTGTCATATTTTGAGATGTTGCAGAAATAGGTCTGAAATCTGAAAAAATATTATGGAAAAGACAACCAACCTAATCAGAGTATTAAAAACACGGGGCAGCAGCATTGATACTGGCCCCTGTGGTTTACCATCATTTTAATAAATACATGAATTATGTGCATGGGAAAGCAAGTGAGTCTTTAATATTTGAGCACATGGGTGTGTTGTCATAGCAACCCACATGTACAGTATGAGTGTGAGTGGCAGCTGTCATTGATGAGGAGAGACAAACACATGGGAATACAGAAAGGAGGGCAGGGAATATAAAGGAGATAGGGTGATGGGATTAAAGAGTGAAGAAAGAAGAGAAATACATGAATGCAGAAAGAGAGGCGAAAAGATTGTGAAAGAAAAAAGACAGAGCCCGAAATTGATATGGAAAGAGAGGGAGTGGGGGATTGGCGGAGTAAGAGGTGTTAAAACCGAATGGTAAGAAATGTAGGGTGAAAAATCCTCCTCATTCACACATTAAGATCTGCCCAGCGGGCAGATACACACGGGTAGATGGGCAGGGGACAGATGGCCAAACAGACAGGTGGACAGGAAGATGTATTTGTTACCTAGATAAACACACAGAGCCACACTGGCAAATAAGAACATGCAGAGATAGTACATGGAACCCTTAGTGTAGAAAGGTGCAGTATATGGACAGTAGGGTATTGCAAAATAGCTTAATTATATTTACTGGTTATTATACCACAGATTCATTGCTGGGAAGTCCTACTGCGTCTTTAAAACTCAACCCTAGAACTGCAGCTATATTAAGTTGTATTTCATTCATTACTGACCATTTGCCATTCCCTCCAGAAGAACGTGATTATGCGATTGCATAATTCAATGCATTAGCAGCCAAAGTCTGCATATTTATGCGGGGGCTGCATTTTTTTTTAAATGCCGCACTTTTGCTGCATAAATTGCTGATTTCTGTTCAAAGTAATGCGGGGCTTGCATCATTTCATAATTCCTGCATTTCCGTAGCAAAAAAAGTCACATATATCTTAGCAGAAAGTTGAAAAATGTTGCGTTTACTTCACACAAGAGCAGCCATTTTCCCCTGTTGCCATGGGAATGTTATGAAGTAACATAATTACGCAACAAGACAGTCTCTTTTTCATCAAACTGCAGTTTTTGCAAGTTCCAGCAATTTCATTGCATAAAATTGCATAAATATCCCGCATATTCCATTGCATTTTTTAATAAAACGTGCCGTATAATCAAGGATTTTTGTCCGCAACAATCACAAAAAATACTCTGCATATTTGTGGAAGGACTGATTTTCTCACCATGCTGATGACAATATCTTGGCTGAACGCTGTCCGCTCTCCCTTTTCCCATGAGGCATAGTGTTTCTACTTGCAACACATGGCATGCATGAACACAGACAAGTGGTAGAGAGAGAGAACTCTGCTAATCAATCAAATAAATAAAAATTAAAAAAAATCTTGTTCTTTATAAAACACAATCTATCAGAGGATGACTCAAATATTTATATATAAAAGTCATGATAATCTACCTTGAAAGCCACTGATGGTGGTTAGTGTGTGCAGGGCTGCAGCTCTTTATGCATTATACATTACGGGTGTATGAAAAATGGGATCAATGCGGTCCCCTTTGGCTGCCTCTGGGGATGAAAGCTAAGGGTCATATTTGTTTAAGGAGGCAACTCGTCCTTTGGGCCCCTTGGTATGATGGGTATGTCGGTGGTTTATGTTGCTCATGACCCGAGGTTCAACTCAACAGCCAAAACAAGAAGACTGTGTTTCAGTATTGAATTACACATGATTAAGCTTAATGGGTGTTTTCAGGTCTTCAGGGCAAAATAATGGTTATTTGTTGCAGCTACTCATATTGGTTATTTTCAGATACAAACTCAAATATTTCTTTTGTGTGTCAGCTAAATTGTTTAAGGTTTGAATAAAGTTTGGTTTTTTAATGCTCAGAGCAAGGACCAGAGGGAGAAACTTTAATGTTGCATCATCAATATGAAAATGTCCCCAGTAGTCTCTCTCCCTAGTCAAATCGCACACAGTAACAGGAGGACCAGTGAGGAACAAAAGTGGCTTCACCTTGTAAAATGTTACTGCTCTCTGTAAAAATGGAGTCCAAGAATGTCCGAGGTGTTCTGCCATTTACACCAAATCTAATAAGACTTTATTAGGACATGGTAGGAGACAAGATTCTTTAGGGCCACTCATTGCCATAGAGTGGAAAAATATGGAGAAAATTCCTTTTCTTCAGCTCACGTTGATCCTTAGTACCTTTTCCAAAGAGTGCCTGCAGATATTAAGACGATAAATATTAAAAAAAATCTATACAGCATAGTACTGTGATATTTTCAGGGGCAAAAATGTATCAATACACAGGGGCCAAGTATCAATCTTTTATTAAATATGTGTTGGTCAGATTGATCTTTTAAAAAAAAAAATACTGTACATGTGTTGGTCAATTTGTCTGCTTGACAATCCCATTTTTCAGCAATAAAATTAAAGTCATATGAACAAACAGAGAAATGTTTATTTTTAGATAAACAGCTGTTGACAAAGTTTCCTTTTGGGGACATCATTTGAAATTTTGAAAAATTGGAAGTTGGAAAAAAGATTATTAACTGCAATATATCTCAGAATTTTGCAATAGGTTTAATATCACAATAAGATGGTATTGTGGTGATGTCATACCAGGAGACGTCTGGTTATTCCCACCCCTGATAAATAGGCCTCAATCTGTTTGCGTATTTACATAATTTAGGGATACTTTCCCCCTTTCATCAGGCCTTATTGATGTGGGTGGCTCTGATGCATTTTTTTTTTACATACAGTAACAAACTTGGTGCAGCTGGGAACCATTCTTGATTTTTGCTTGGACCCACCGAAAGCTCCCCCACTGAGCCCATGTTGGCTCAACACCCGACTTTGAGAACCACTGTCAAGTAGGTTTTTCGTTATCTCAGTTCACCAGCGATAATATAACACCCTGCGCTCTCAGCCATGCAATCTGATCGGTCAAAGAGGCATTCAAACCATAGTCATGGGTCTCGTAAAATATTGCTAGATGTGTTTTATTAGATGCATTTAGCAACCAAGGGGCTAGTTTATGATCTCCCTAGCTGTGTCCTACCTTTTATTGTCATGTTCACATAAGCCTCCTCCTGAGGAAGCTTTTCACTGAGCACATGTGCCGCTAACTGCTGCATAAAAGCAATGATACCCAGGAGGGACTGTTCTAGTACTGTTGTGGGTACTTTGTTGTTCCGACAGTACGAGTATGTCTCTAAATCATTGTCATACCCATAATCACAATAAAGAATGCCCTCTCAGGTATTATTACTGTAATAACTCACAACTGGATGCAGTATATGGAAATCATATTTCAGTTAAAGTGTGCTGACTGCATGACAGAAGAAAAGCCAAAAATTCTTTCAGCATATTATCTAAAATTCTCACCATGCTCACCGCTTTATGAAACAAAAAGATGTTTTGCTACAGTGCGGTCTCCTGAACCTGGCGTCCCCGCCTCAGCTCTGATAGATTTTCTATGCAACACAACCCAGAGCAGGTTATTGGTTTATAAAATGGCGCGTATATGTCGGTGTCTTTGCCCTGCCATCCGTCATGTTGCGGTAGTTAACATGGCAGAAATCCCCAACTACAAGACACACACACACACAGAGCTCACCTGCTTCTCATTGCTCCGTGTACATCTGTCTGACCTGGAGAAGATTAGATTGAGGCACTCCAGTTTGTGTGTGTGCGTGTGTGTGTGTGTGTGAGTGAGAGAGAGCTGTCAGGGGAACTCAGTTGATTTAATCTCTGCTCTCCTCTCTTCAGAAATACTGGAGATGTGGCGCACACATCATCCCACACACATTTTAAAGCCCGTTTATTTGAATCCACCGAACTAAAGAGGAATTTGCATGAGATTTAAAATGTTAAAGAGGTTGCATATGACAGAGCACAAAACAGTGCACATGTACACAAACACACACATATACACATTTATATACAGAAACACACACACACACACACACACACACACACACACACACACCCACAGTGAGATTTGTGCCTTCAAGCTTAGGTGCCCCTAACACA
>NC_048423.1:2782049-2831758 GCF_013103735.1 Etheostoma cragini | reverse complement strand
CATTATGAGTCAATTTTCTGGGTTGATGACTCTTCACTGCTGTTACACGCATTTACCGTTATCCTGTAAAAAAACAGAAGCCAGCCTGCTGGGCCGATATGAGTTGGGTCGTGCAAACTCATCCCACAATACACACAAAGAAAACAAAAAGCACAGTTCCAGAAAGTAACTACATTTATTGTGCACTGCATGACTAATGGATTGCGCCTGCCCTGTTTGTACCTGCGTTATCAAGGAATAGAAAACACTTTGAAGGCCGACTGTTCTGCATTTAAACATTAATCACATGTAACAAAACTTTGTTGAAATCCAGGTAGCTGCTACTTTCTCACTTTTCTACCTTGAACAGCTATTCTTCTCTACACGGATGAAAGAAAGTGAGACGCCGTGAAAGTCAGCGAGATACACACTGACTGTCAAAATGACACAAAGAACCCAATCACATTTTTAGTCATTGTGTGCACAGTAGAAAAACACAAGTGACCGACGCAAGTGTCTTTGCTAGTTTGATACTGAAGCAGTTGTCATTGTACCATCCAGTGCTTGCGTCATTTAAATAACAAATCTTTGCGCCCATCTTTGCGCCCATGGGCGTGCTGGTCTTACAGGGGGGTGTGTTCAGGTGAATTCTTGGCATATTGCCATCTTGCGAAAGCAACAAAAACCTAAAGTTGATAGCATTCAATAGCATTTCAGCAGCATTTCATTGTTTTTAATTAGTAAAATGCGCCTAGACTTATGCTCAGCGTGCGCAGAATACACTTGTTAAACACACAGGGAAGCACAGCAGCACACACACATGCAGAAGATTAAAAAGATTACAAATAAAAGTATTACGGTGCAAATCCGCCATCATCATAGCAATGTGCCAAGGTAGAAGCGCGCCTGTTTTTTTTCAAAGATAATTTTTTGGGCTTTTCCGCCTTTAATTTTTGACAGGACAGCTAGGTGAGAGAGAGGGGAGAGAGAGGGGGAAGACATGCAGGAAATCATCACAGGTCGGATTTGAACCCTGGACCTCTGAGTTGAGACATAAACCTCTCAGGACTTGTGCGCCTGCTCTACTCACTGAGCCTACCCGGCCACACGCCTGGCTTTTTAAAGATGACACTGATTGGTTCAATGCATATTTCGCCCAAAACACACCTATGATTAATAAAGACACTCCCTTTTAAACCATGCGCCCGGCACACAGACCGCTTGTTTCCCGCCTTGCCCTTAGATTGTTAAAATAGGATCCATGGTCTTATGCTTATACTAAGATGTTAATTTTTTGGAGAAGGTGAAGAGATGAATGTTAACGAAGCATCCAGCAGTGACCTGAGAGGATCATTACGTCATTATCTCCTCCTGCATGTGTGGCACGGGCATTAACAGGAGAGCTCTGCTCATTGGTATTCTCTCTCTGCCCACTGGTCTTTACAGTAATGAACATGGCCCTGTCATGATGGGATTACTTATGCTAAGTTGGTGGTGATGTAACATTGTTGCATAGCCTGCCTTTAGCACCCTTCTGACAGGATTTGTGTCTCTTTGGGGAAATGTGGGGATTTTAATATTCAAATCATTGTTCAGTGTATCATGTTAATCCTGTCCTGAGATTAAATTACAGCCTCAAACATTTACTGTTTTTTTGGTCCCTCAATGATTTAGATTCTGTCTAGATATTGAGCTGGTGATGTAGAAGTACCTGTCAATATTTGTTCATGAAGAGCTCCACTTACTGAAATTTCATAAACTTTGCACACGTTTGGATCTATTGACGGTGCAATGGAAGAATTTTAAACAGTTATTGGCAACCACTTTATACCATTTATACAAACAGTCCTGATTGGAAATCCAAGGGAGAATACATTAAAGGTTTCTTAGCTGTTGTTTGCCTTCATGTACCTGGTATTATGTCTATGTCTATAAATGTTCAAATACTCGGGGAGGAGTCCATTTATTAAGGAACGTGGCTGCAGTGGATTACCCACATCCCCCCAAATATTCACTTGGTCCAAATGGGGATTTTGTTTTTTAATTTAAGTATAGAGTTGCAGTTTTAGATATATAGTGTTTCATAAATCCAGATTTAACTAACACAAAAAGTTTTAAAAAATACAAATGCTACAGAGTGTTATTTTAACATCTAAATATGACATCAAAGAAAAGAAAATAAGAAATAGTGCAGAATTAATATTATGATTGCACATATTGAATAGCAGCATTTAAATAAAAACAGTTGTAGACTGTTTAAGATTACACCGATTAATCACTGGGGGGTCCGATTCCAGAATACATCTATAGTATTACATTTTTTTATGAATTACAGTGTTCAGAATGTGATGTTAGTGTAATTAAACAGCATGGTCCAGGATGTGTGAAAGTTCTGTGTGGCCACCATGGAAAACATTACCAATGAGAAGATGACGTAGCATTATGAGCGACTAAGGGTAGGGCGAGTAGTCTGGTTGGAAGGGGGAGGTGGATTGGTCAAACACAGGACTATCACCTGGACCAGGGATCGTGTCCCCTGGTGTAATGTTTCCTAAAGTTCTTCTTTTCCTCAAGCCATCCGTACCGTTCTTCCCGTGTTTCACGGAACCGCGTTTAATTCACTGAATTCTTCTGTGGGCCCATCACAGAATATTTTGCGTTTCCGTGAAACTGCCACAGATTTTGAGTTAAGGGGCCGTGTTTATTTCACGGAATTCTGTGAGCTCAGGGTTGAATTAACAAAGGACGCCAGAGTTCAGGTTATGCGTTCAGTCTCTATTATGTTTAAAGATGAAGAATGAAGGAAGAAAGTATCCATAAATACTTAATTCCTAGTAAAGTAATGCTAATGCTCTCCATACAGGTCCAGTGATTTTCTCCTGATACCCAGAAACATTAAAGTCATCCTGGGCCATACCAGAGAGAAAAATGTTCAATTAGTGTAATCTTCCTACTGCTAATGACTAGTATTTTCCAATGTGCTATTTTGCAATGTCTGCACATTAGTGTGTGTTTATCTGCTGAATCCTTTACGTTTCCACGCTTTACAGTGCTTCAAACTTGTATTTAATCTTACTTGATGTAGCTGTCCCATGGTGCACTGGTGCACTGCACAGCTGCAACCTCTCCTCCTCCTATACAGCTGCACAACGTGACAAGATGCGAGCTCATGTGGAGGGATACAAATGTTTTACTAACTTTAATATGCATACACATTTATTTAAATGTCAGGGTTGTAGCCGCATTGCAGAATACATTTCCAGAATAAAAATCTTCAAGTTTCTGTGTGTCAGTGTCCCCAAAACAAATTTTCCGCCCTATTGTGGCAAGGAAACATTGTTTAGAATACAATAAAGACACTATCATTCGTTTGCTTCGGCAGCCAGCCACGGACAACTATTTATCATTCATAACACATCATAGAGGAGGTGAGAACATCTCTGAGCTCTTAGCACCTTCCTACTGTGAGCTGTGAGCTAAGGGGTGTTGTGTGATCCCATAATAACACACAGGCTTATTAGCAATGCATTGTCAATGTTACCCTTTATCTGCGTCTCCAAATCCATCATATACATGTACTGTAGAAGCATCTATCCATCCATTTATCAAAAAACCCTGTAACCCCCAAAATACAAGCAACAGCTCTTAATGTGATTTCGCAGACTACAGGTTATATATAGATCCAGTCCTACGTGCATTCAGGGCTCAGTGTTACATACATTGGGTGTTAGTGGTGGTGGTGGTGGAAATAAGGAAGGTGTGAAATGTGTCATGAACATTACTGAGCATGCACATAATTCCTGAAGCTAAAACTGACAGGGCTCGCAAAGATTCCTCCAGACTTAAGTGATCATTTAAAATAAAAGGGTACTAAACACTAACAGTAGAGGGAATTCACAGAGCTTGGTATCAGTTTATTTCCCCTTATACACACAGCTGTTCCCACCAATTATTCTTGTTCTCTTCGTGTCTTTCTTTATCTCCATGTCCCTTTCTTCCCTCTACTCTCCAGTTGACTTTTCTTGTCTTTTGCTTTCCACCGCTCAAATCCTTCTTTTTCTCTCGCCTGCAGTCTTTTTGAGTTTTTCTCCTTCAGTGAGTGTTCTGGATGGTAAGTCAGAGCTGTTAGAATGAAATCAACCTCACTTCTGCTCTGTGTGCGAATGTGTGTGTGTGTGTGTGTCCACGGATGTGTGTCTGTGCACATGCGTGAGCAAGCAGAGCTGTTAAAGTGAGATTGATCCATTGGCTCCACCTGAAAGGGGTAGAGAGGTCGGCTGAGTTTAATTTCTACCAGTTTGGCCCCCCCTCCCTCTTAGAAATGCCGACAGGTTGGCTTAGTTTCTGTTGCAGCAGACTGTCAGCTTCCTCACGGAGAGTTTGGCTAGGTTTCAATCCTAATAGTTTATCCCCATTTTTATCAGGCAAACTTGTGCCATGTTTCAAATCCCAGTAGAAGGGCAGACTGGCTGGCCTGTGTCAAATTATTGCTCCTTTTTATTACAAAGGGGCCATGAGGTTGGGTGAATTTCTTTCCATGTAGCTGGTTCCTGTGAATCATGACAGCCTTTCTTTTTCTGCGCCCGACTCTGCCTTTAGTCATCACTCATTTCATCATGAAGCCAAATCTGTTCATGTTTTGCCTTCCTCGTTTTGATGTGAATTAAATCAACAGCAGCATTTTTGCCATCCCTACCTGTTATAAATAAATACTTTACACTGCATAATATGTACAGAGTTTGCAATGAGTTGTTACCAAGCAATCTTAAAAAATCCACATCTGAGGCTCTTGATTGTTGAGTGGGTCTGCACCTGCGATGTGTTAAAGTATATAAGGATATCATAGTATCGCGCACACAGGAAAATGGACCCACAGATACACGAGTCAGGCACGTAGAATTCAATGATTTATGAGCAAGCTAATAAAGCAAGGCAACTGTGTCCAATAATCGGCAGCCAAAGGGAAATCCAGGAAAACAGGCAAGGGTCAAATTCCAAGGGAAACTCAGGATAACCGGACAGAGGGAAATACGTTTGAAGGCTGAACACAGGGAAGCAGACAATCTCGCACTGGAGGAGACTGAATTGAAATACACAATACCAAGGAGACAAGGAGACACATGTGCAACACATTAGGGCTGGGACATGTAATCACACAGGCGGGAAAATATACAACAGGAAGTAAAACAAGACAACACAAGTGAGAACCGAGAACCTACAAAATAAAACAGGAAACAAACTAAAAACAGAAACTTGACACAGGGATGAAACCTGACACATAACTATAACTATATGACTATAAAAGCATGATAAAGAAGGACAAAGAATTACAAATCAACATTATCAACATTTACACTTTAACTCATCCTTGTGCCTAAAGGCTTAGTGGTATGAAACCTTTCTGAAACACAAACACTCTGACATTTGGTGCCCAGGTCTGCGCATCTTGACTATACTACCTTAACGATTTCTTCTGTCTATGCGGCATGTCTGGTGAGTGTTACAGCTGACAACTAAAAACCACACGGAACATCTGTGTGTTGAAAGTTTAGGCCCGTACCATGCACACATCAACCTCCCAGTTTCCAATCCATGTCAAGAAAGTTAGGTAGTGATTGGCTGAATACCAGCCAAAGTTGTTCCAGGGTAACAGTCATTTCAGGTGGTAAGCAGAGCATACTGTAATTAAAAGCGACAGAATAACAATTGAACAGGCATTAAACAGCTTACTCTGAAGACAAGACACAAAAAAATAATAGCTCTTGGATACAGAACTGGATGGTTGTCATAGATTTAATTTTTTTCTTGAACACCACTATTATCTTTTTTTAAATGATTGTCAGGCCACAGTGCTACTAGCTGCCACTACCAAGATAGTCTGGAAGTGAAGTACAATAAGACACAGTATAATGACTTTACAGTGTGGTAAAGTGCTCTGGGAGAAACTTGTAATGACTCAGGGGTAAAGAGAATGAAGAAGCCAGGACATGGAGATGACATTAACAAAGACAAATGGAAATATTAACACAATTCATACTTAATGAGTCGAAATAAAGAGAAGAGAACTTAGCTTTTAATAATGAAAATGTCCCTGTTCATCTTCTCTACATTATCTGCTTAGACCTATTGCATACAAGCAGTTAAAACACACACACACACACACACACACACACACACACACACACACACACACACACACACACACACACTCTCAGAAAGATAGATTCCTACACTTTGAGACTGTAAGAGCTGTAAGCTTTAGGCACAGACAGATACACGTACAGCTGTTAGCCTTCTGGCCGTTCTGGTGTCTACATGCTTAATATAACCCACAATCACCCAGACCTCACACACACACACACACTCACACACACACACACACACACACACACACACACACTTTCTGACAAATGAGCGACCCATTCACCCCTCCTCTCCCTCATTTCCTATATGGGAGGAAATACAATAAGTGCTCACTGCCATTTTGTCCAATAGACTTTTAATGGACTAGTTAATTGTGAGATAATTAAATAGAATTAATCAAAGGGAACTTCCACTACTTGGGTCTAAGGCGTAATCATATTATTTCCAACAATCAGTCTTGTGTCCCGGAGTTCATAACGCACATGTCGTGCACACATGAAATCACTAAATGTAACTACCCCCCCCCCCTCTCTCTCTCTCTCTCTCTCTGGAGCCAATGGAGGCCCATCTCTTACAGACCCTTATTTAATTCAACCAACTGCAGTGTAACACTTTGAAACTGTGATGTATAATCGCAGACTGTTTCATTCAAAGACCACCGTGAGATATATTTGTATTTTCCTAACAAAATGTTTCCAAAGGTCACCATGGAATTTTACGTTAATGCCAAAGAGCTAACTTAAAATGAAAGGTACAGTTGAAGCAATCTTCTAAAGATTCAGATAAAATAAATTCATGAGGCCCAAATATCTATCCAAAAAACCAAATACTTTAGTATGCTTTAAGTGCTTTAGAGACCATCACAACTACTGGATGCCCCAAGAGCAGCCCAACACATTTAGCAAAATGTACAAAAAAAGTACTCATCATGCAGCAATTTTTACATTGTAATTAATATTAAGATGTTCTGGTTTTACCACTTAAATGTACACATTTTATACATACACGTTTCCTACTGGGCGGATTTGTAGTACAAGCCTGCATTGATCAAATAAGCATCCCTTTTTTTAATGATAAATAAATGTAGTGGAGTCTTTTTGTCTGTCTTTGTTTGTGTCCTTTTTCAGATGTCATGTACCATTATTCACAATTTCTTCTTTTTATAGTTCATGATCAGGACACGCACACACACACACACACATATCCCCTTGTGGATAGTTGTATCTACTTGGTCCTGGTTAGCATTTAATAAACTCACATCCAGTTATTTGTATGTGATTAATTTTGAGCAGTAACACCCTAAAGGAGGTTGTTTGTGCTTTCATCTGTTTTCACTGACTAATAAGATGCTCCAGAATTGTCTGTTTTTATTCACTGCCTATGTCAGCAAAGAATGTAGACATCACACACTCATACACAGTCACCCATTGAAGCACACACACACACACAAACACCCAGTCTGGGCGGATTTGCATAGATGGAAATTTCAGTGTGCATTAAGTGTTTTTTCCAGAAATAAACAGGCTGCGCTAACAAACAGTGCCATGTATCTTGTTGAAAATGTGATTAAAAGACATGATTTGCAAAACGTAATACAGACAGACACACACACACACACAATCACACACATGCAGGACTGTGAGCATGTTAGCATCTCTTTTGGAGAAATCTTAGTGAATGCCACGCTGACTAAAACCTCAAAAAAAGAAAAATCGTTTGATCTTTTTGAAGGTTAATATTCTGTTTTTTAGATTGTTGATCCAGTCTCATGTTGAGTCATGGGAAATTTCAAGCCAGGCTGGAGAAAACAACAAACTGAATTGTCCTTGCAAGGCAATGATAGAGACACAGTGTGGCACAGAGGGAGAGAGGAGTGAAGAGGCTGTGAAAGAGACAGAGGAAATGATGTGATGAGAAGAACCGATCCAAAAAAAGAAGAAAATGTTAAGCAGCAATGAACACTGAGCAAAAGGGCACAAAGCGTTCATAAAGACAAATCTGTCTGCATTGTCAGTTCATACTATATTTACTGTCACTGTGTGAGAAAATGTTTGGCTTGTGGAGAAACTGCTATTGGTGTTTTTAATGTCTCCTTTTACTTCTTTCCCTCCGACTTTAGGAGTTGGAATGGGGACATTGTTGTCATTTGACATCTTTTTGCGTCAAATTGAGAATTTGAAACGAGGACTATTAAAGTTATAATTCTAAACCAGCCTCATGGAAACAAATATTCAATGCTGAAAAGTTTTCTTTTTGCTTCTTTCATCAATTCTCTTAACACGCCTTGCATTTATCATTAAGATTAATGCTCCAGCACCAGCGCTGCTTTAAGGTCCTAATTTCCTCAGGTCTCATGGGATAATGCTAGTTGCAAACTATTTTTAACATATGGTTTCATTTGCACATAATTTGTCACAAATTGAGGAAGATGAGTGTCCAAACTGTTTAGTAATGAGATCGGTTATATAAACTTGCTGGATTAAAAAAAAGTACATTCTCCATCATGCACCCGGATCACATACAGAGATAATTTAGGGAGCAGTTTATACAGACTTGGGAAGGCCAAAGACTAGAGAAGCAACATAAAGCAAGGGGCTGTGCACCAAATTCTATTCTTGAACAAACTATTCTTAATAAAGGACAACAAATAAAACTATTGTAAACTAGAGTCTACACACAAGCTGACTGACACATTGATCTTGAAATTTACTGGATGTCAAAGATTCCAGGCTTCACGCTACTTCCCTGCTAACCACCTCAACATATAACATGTAGACTATGAGTCAGGAACTTGGATTACAATATCCGCAGATCACTGGCTGTCTGGTACGTTACACAGATCATTGTTTTTACTTTTCTTCCTGGTACTTCAAATCTTCTCGTGCTGAGTGGCAACTCAGCAGGTAAAAGCTACAGTAAGATAAACCCTAACAATGATCTGACAAACAGTGTGTGTGTGTGTGTGTGTGTTCATTAGTAAGATCCAGCCCTGTCTGCACTTTTTTGTGTATATTAAAATGTCACTGTTCTAGAATGTGTTTTTATAAAGACAGATTTTCCTCTGCATTGCATCTTTTTGTTTTGGTTGCGTCATCAGAGATTTGAAGGTATGAAGAATGGGGCCCACTCAAAAGTCCATGAGCGTCATATTTTATTTTCTCTGCGTTTAATCATTGGGTTTCATATTTATAGGATTTGGGCACAATTGGACTATACTTTAGAACCATAAAGTGTGAGCCGAAGCTTTTGCTTTAGGTCTGCTGGCACCTACAATCAGTTTGCAATTTCTTCTCTATTGCAAAACAGTTGAAGAGCAGACTTTTAAGACTAAGTTCAAAAGTTTATTATGAAAAATAGCTACGTCAATAAATGTGAGTGTTTTAAAGTGACATTTCCATTTACACCTGCTTATGTTGTATGTTAACAAGATGTATAACTCATGCTAAATTTGATTAACATGCCTGGGAGAACTAAGACTATCTGCAGCTATCCACTGGGATGGACACTACAGTTCAAGGATAAGACTGAACTTTGTTTTGCACCATTCCCGGATTGCCTCGTCTCTTCTGCCAGCTCCCTGGCCGCATCGCTCATCTGTCAGCTCATTGGTTCTCTACCACTACAGGAAATCATTCCTACCACAGGCAATAAAACTCTTTAATACATCATCACTGGGTGCTAGAAACGACCCGGAGACTCCACAATACTGCACTAAGTGCAACCTGCACGATTGGTTTATTTACATTTTAGCGTAATATTTAAGTAGTTCCACATTTTGTTTCCCCCTCCTGTGTGTGTATGTATGTACATATATATATATATATATGTTCTTATATTTTATTCCTATTATTATTATTATTTCATGATTTATATGTATGGACATTTTATCCTAGTATTTAATTTACATTTATATTAGGTGCTGTGTTACTGATGTATGTTTGCTGCTGTAAAACCATAATTTCTCATTATTTTGGGATCGATATCTATCTATCTATCTATCTATCTATCTATCTATCTATCTATCTATCTATCTATCTAAATCTGAGTCACAGCCACAACCCATTTTCAGTAAAGCTATCTAGCAACGCATTTACAGTGTCAAGATGTGTTATGCTACCTAAGTAAGGTCATTTAATCAGCACTGAATAGTAAGTAATTGTCTAAAGGTAAAGACACTTCGGAGAAATTTATGAGTAAAAGTCTTATATTTTTGGTGCCTTGTTGCTGTTGCTTTTTTCAGCACTAACTTACACTACTTGTCAGATGGATATTAATATATCCATTATAAAGGTTGGCATTTTACAGTGCTTTTAGTACCAGACTTTCTTAAGACGAAGAATGCCCGATTTACATAAAAGCTGACAGACAGACAGACAGACAGATTATATTGAGAGTGCAGCTAATGCAGCTGATTTCCAAACAGATAATCTGAGCGTATTGTGTCCGGAATAACTCACTATTCTCCTTTTTAGGGTGCTATTACGTGGTCTGACATGTTTTCTATAGTGTCCAAATTGTAATTCAAATTTGTGTAATACATTTGAGGGCACTTAATGTTTTTCACCGTGCACTGTAATAGTGAACATTAATGCTAACTACATTATTAAAATCCACAATGCGTTGCAAATTTTTGTCACCTAGCAACCAACAAGTAATGTAAATTCATGAAAATTACAGCTTGCAAACAATTTTGTAGGTAAGGGGATGTCAAATATCTAACTAAATACGGTATGTTTGTGAGAGCCTGGGTCTGACCGAGGTTTCTGCCTAAAAGGAAGTTTTTCCTCGCCACTGTCGCACTGTTGCTTGCTTTGGAGGAAACTACTAGAACTGTTGGGTCCTTGTAAATTCTGGAGTGTTGTCTATCTGTAAAGTGTCTTGAGATAACTCTTGTTATGAATTGATACTATAAATTAAATTGAATTGAATTGAATTGTTTTTACCAAAGCATCCAGTCAGCTTCCCACCCCTGTGTGCATGGCATCAAAGCCTGGATGTCAACCAATCTACTCAAACTGAACAGCAATTAAACAGAACTCTTGGTTGCGGTCCCTAAGGCGCTGCTCCAGAAGGTTGGAGATCTCATCCTGCATGTTGACGGGTGAGCCATCTGCCCATCTCCTGAGTTCTGCAACCTTGGTGTAATCCTAGACTCCAACCTCTCTTTCCATAATCACATCAAATATATCACCAAATCTGCTTTTTGTCCTTTTAAAAACATTTCCAGACTCCAGCCATCACTCTCTGACTCTGTGGCAGAAACCCTCATTCATGCTTTCATAACCTCCCATTTGAACAACTGCAATGGAGTCCTGTCTGGGGTCCCCAGCAAAACCCAAGACAAGCCACAGTATGTCAAAAACCCCAAGGTCCTCACCCACACCAAGACCTGGCAGCACATAACACCAACCCTCACCCACCTTCACTGGCTCCCAATTAAGTCCCGCATCACAAATAAAATCCTCCTTCTCAACTTCAAATCCCTCCATGCCCTCCCCACACAGTACCTCTCCAGCCTCCTCCATCCTTACACCCCACCCCGAAACCTCTGGTCCTCAGACGCTGCCCTGCTCTCCTTTCCCCACACCGGACCACCTTTGGAGACAGAGCCTTTAGTGTTACAGCCCAATCGCTCTGGAACACCCTCCCTGCAGAAAAACTCCTGAAACACCACTTGTTCACCACCGCCTACAACCTCAGTTAGTATAGCCACCTTAATTCTGTAAAGTGTCCTTGGGTTTCTTGAAAGTTGCTGTATAAATAACAGTTATAATTATTGTTTTGGAAGGATAAAATAATGTGAAACTAATACAGGCAAACCATGGTATTAGAGGCAAACTCTGGATTTAACTGGATGTTTAATTTGTGCGACAGCAATGACACAACTATTGGCGCAGAGAAAATAACCCATGTAGGGTCCAGTAGTATTTTTTCATTTTGCCGATGAGCTTACTAGTCCTCTATGTGGAACTCCCCTGTAAAGTGAGTGGGAAGGAGTGAATGATTCCTAACACAGACAATGGGTCTCCAGTCTTATTGGTAATTCCTGTGATTGCCCATTTGATTTTGTCCTCTCTGTCTGGCGACCTTTCTTATCATCCTTCAGTTTGTCTCAGTCTCACAGACAATGCCCCTCTACGTTTTTTTTTGTCTGTTCATCTCTGCTGTCGGCAGCGGACAATTAAAGCCCCACTAATTTCACATCTTTTTTAAAAAGGGGTGAGAGAGAGAAAGAGCCATGACAGAGACACACAGATAGTTACAGGAGACACATATTGGGAACTTTTAAGAATAAGGAGTGAGATTGAGCGATAACAAAGTTGTGGCTATTGAAAATGATACTCATAGATGATAAAGTAATCTGTTGGCCGGTTCAACGCACACACACACATGCACTCATAAAGACAAATGGACAGATGCAGAGCTATCTGAAAAGTAATAAAACTGAAGTAAATGAGTCTAGTCACCGCGTCTGGCTGAAGGCCATTGTGGCAGTAATAGCAGCTGCAGCCTGGCAGGAGAGATAATGAACTAGTAGTAATAATCTCTCCCAGCTAAAACAGATAAGGACCCCACGTTTATATGCTCAAAGTCTAATCTCGTACCTAGACTTGTTATTTTGCAGGTTCAACTCCCCAGCTGAAGCAGTCTGGGTACGATCTGCAAAATACTCTCTCCTTCTTCATTAAGTATTGTCAGAGTAACCTTGACCAAGACCCATAATCCCTCCTGATCAGCCTAAAGACTCTTTGTCTTCTCTGTGTGAAGAAAACAAATGAATTGCCAAAAGCTTAAAGTCAGTTTGATGGAGTTCTGCAAATAGAAGAGAAGACACACACAGATGTATCCACGCTTTGATCAACTTCAAGAAAAGATTTCTAATTGTTTCACTTTTGCATTGATTAAAAGTGAAGCCAAGCTAGTGTGTACCGTGTACTACTGCCACCGTGTAGACCATAGAGTGGACATACTGTATTTACCATAGTAGAGATGGAAATTATGCATTACTCCCCTGATTCAAAGCTTTTCAGTCTGTTTAGCTTAAAGATGTGTTAACCATGCAGTAACATAAAGCTGATTACAGCTAAGCTGACAACAGCGCTGTAAGGTGAGCAACTCTGATAAAAGCTAATGTTTACAATGTTCCCTATCTTAGTATAGCATGTAAGCATGCTAATGCTAATTAGCACTAAACACAAATTACAGCAGAGCCTGCATGGCCTGATGGGTGGAAATGTCAGTTTTTGCACTTATTGGATCAAGAACCAAAGTATTGGCATTAGATTAAAGGTCAGAATATCGCCAGTGGCATGAGGATACATCATCCAGTATCCAAGCATGTATTAAATGTCATGGCAATCCATCCAATTGTTGAGATATTTCATTCTGAACCAAAGAGGTGGACAGATTACCATTGCCATTACCAGAGCTCTGTCGCCAATGTGGATAAAAATGGCACATTTACTGTTCTTGGAGATACTCTCGTCTTTTGGAAACGTAGATCAGCCTGTCAGGATGTCACTTTCTCTCTAGCGAAGCCAATTAAGGATGTTCAAACAGAGCCAGTGAACTGGAGGAAACAAGTTTCACACTGTAGGGAGTTTTTGCATGTCAAAATCAACAGCAGAAGCGCTGCAGTGAATATCATACCTTCATGTCAGCAGTTTCATGACTGATTCTATAAAAACAGCAGGTTTCCACATAAATCTCCACAAGTCGGCCATCTTTGCTGTAGTTCGACTGGCATTGCCTCTCAGCATTTAGGAGAGTCAACAGTGTGCAGATTTGATATATCTTTAAAGTATTAACAGTGTTAATTCAGTTTAGTTAATTTAACAATGAAGGCGAAAAAGCAACAATAGGATGATAAAGCAAGATGCTGTCCGTGTCACTGATAACACAAATAACTTTCTGTGTGCAAGACCCTTATATAGACACACTCAATATTGTGTGTGTGTGTCTGTGTGTGTGTGTGTGTGTGTGTGTGTGTGTGTGTGTGTAAGTTGAGAGTGTTAACTTCCCAATGAACTCGGGGTCATCCCAGAGGGCCAAAGCATGTGGAAACTGCAGCACTTTTTTAAGGGTAAAAATTTAGGCGAGAAAATCCTATATTTTCAAGTGTCTCTGAAGAGGTTTTAAGGAGAGACTCAATATGGTCTAAGTAACTCTGCCTGGGTAATGTGCATGGAATTTTCAAAGTTTTCTGAATTTTTTCCTCAGTTCTCTAAGTTTTCTGGAGCCATTTTATCAGCAAACATTATATCTGTTCCATATCTCTTTAAACTAGAAAACATATTGTGTCTTTTCTTCCAAATTTATATTTAAGTGTTCTTGTAAGCAAAGTTGTAAATCTTTTAATTTTATTTACACGGCGATCTAAACCATTGTTTTTAATTTTAATCAAGCTTTGCTTTAAACTAATACATCTTCCTAACATTTTCTTACTCTCACTGGATTTAAATCAGCATCATTACTTGCACTTCTTGACACAGACACAGATGTTAATAAGACAAGACGTTATTAAAAATGCATCAGGGCATAGACCGTGTAAACTTGAATTTTAAATACAGCCAAATACAAAGTGGCTCCACCTACACTGGAAAATAAATGTGTGTTTGAAGGCTACAATGTTTATAGATGTGACATCATGAAGAGATTTTTTGCAGTACTTCATAGTGTGAAATTCTCCAGTAGCTTTAAGTGACTTGGTGTGAGGCCTTGGTGTGCACTGAATGATATGGAAATATAATAAATACTGTTCTTTTTTATTTCTGACCATTCCACCATCCTTGGGTTAAGTAATTTTGCCAATGACCCGTGTAGAAAAAGGAGGTAATATGGGTCCAGAGTGTGTGAACGCGGGACACATTTATCATCCTCTCCCTCTGTCTCTTTCTCTTCCTTAATATTTCAAGGATTCTGGCTCTCTCGGAGCCTTGCCAACATTCAAGGTCTTCACTAAATGAAGTGGTCCGCAGTGATATTATTAAAAGGTTATTCAGCGCTCATCATACATATATTATTTTTACTATCCAGTCAAGATTCGATTCTTTTCAACATTGCTTTAGCATGAAACGATTATGAACTCATTAGTCTAGCTTGCAATGAATGTACAATTCAGTACATGGACTATATATTATATAAATAGACATTCATGGATCCTTTCAGAAATTCATCTTGCCCCATACAGCTCATCAGATGAGCATCGAGACTGCAAGGCAACACATCCATCCAACTAGAGTATTTACATTAGTGCTGCAACTCATGATTATTTGTATAATAGAAAGGTTGTTTATTTTACAATATATCAATTTGTCATTTAGTTTAAATTTAAGAAAATACTAAAAATTACGAAATGAAAGCAGTAGTGTCAGAGAATGTGTAAGTGATGAAAGCACTTGAAGTATGTGGCTGGAAAAAGTGTATATGCTGTATTTTCTAAGTGTCAACAAATCCCATTAAGAGACCACAATTTAGGTTTTGATCTTTTTTATGGGATTTTGATGATACGTTTGATGTTATACACTAAAGAAAAACACTGTGAAGGAGTTTTGTTTTGACTTGTTTATCCTTTCGAACCTCCAACACTGCAGAGGTGACCATGTCAAAAAACACCTGTATGTTTTCAAACAGAATATTTGATCAATGAAAGCAAAGTAACGCGTGTCATCTCAAACTGGGGAAGCTAAAGTGGTTAATAGAAAAGAGAAAAACGACTCATCCTTTCTTAACAGTTTTAAAAAATGGCTACTGCAAAATCAAAGCGATTAGCTGGGATAATCTGTAGTTTGCCCTCTGTTGTTAATCTGTAATTTATGTAATTTGTTTTATTGGGATTTGTTTTAATTTATAGGGACCATCAACCTGTCAGGGACAAAGGACGGAAATTAGCCTTCGGCTATAATCAGGTATTTTTACATTCTTCGAAATGTTCATTAATTTACAATGTCCTTTTTTTTTAAATACATAAAATAAAAAATTTAATGTAGAATTGTGTGCATATTAAGTACAATTTTAGTGACTGAACAACAACCCAGCTCTGAGAAAAGATGCTGCTGTCATTTAGCACCTCAAAACAATCTAACCAAGACTTCTAAATAGTGAGCATAATGAGCTTTAGTTGCACAGTTATTGAGCGTTGGTGCATCTGACCATGCTGAAATTCAAATCAAATTAGAGTTGCAAGCAGTGCTGCACGTCGAGGTTACTGGCGGGTGCCGGTCCGTGTAACTGCATTTGCACAGCGCTCAGACACTGCAGATTGTCACCAATAAAAAGGGAACTCCCTGCTGAGTTCAACGATACCTCTACGCCATACAGTTCATGAGCCGTGAAAGGGGGCATGGCCAAAGCATAGGAGTCGGGGCAAACCTTTACCAATAAAAGTCACTTTTGGCCTTTTGGCCAATTTGGACAATGTACACTAAAGTTGCAACCTCTTCGTTCAGCGATAATTGCTCAAAATGGCTGCCGCATTTTAAATATTTAATCTTTAAGGTGTTGAGATGTCAAAGACCATATTTGAAGTCCATCGGATAAAATCTCTAGGAGGAGTTTGTTAAAGTATAGCACCTTGACTTTTACGCCGACTTCCTGTTGCCACTAGGGGCGTTATAATTTTGAGTACATATCAACATTAAGATGTCTTCAGGGTTGGACTCTTATGATTCCCGAAAAGTTTTGAGCAAATTGGACAATGTACACTAAAGTTACACCCACCCCCTGTTTTGATTGTGAAAAGCACAAAATTGCCGCCCCCACCACTGCCATGCCTTATGATGAAAAGTTTTTCTTTTAATAACTTTTCATCTGTATTGTCTTAAGATGGTAAAGACTAAATTTTCAGTTAATCAGATGAAATATCTAGGAGGAGTTTGTTAAGATACGACATGTTGAAATGGCCAAAATCGCACAAATTTTGAACTTTCAATTCAAAACAACAGACTTCCTGTTGGGTTCAGGGTATTGCTCTAATGAACTTTATTTCTATGTCTTGACATGCTACATATGTGTACGAAGTTGTGTTAGTCTATGTTAAATGTACTCCAAGGGCTCAGTTTTTTCTTAAATTGATTTTTACTTTGTAGGGGGTGCTAGCAAGCCATTTGTGTGCCCCTATTCCCGAAACCCTTAAAAAGCGTACATTTTGAGTTTTTGAGTATGATAAGCCCCTCAAAAAGGCTTCTGGCTAATTTGCCAGAAGAAAGAAGGAACAATAATTCTTTCAGTTTTAATAGGGCCTTTGCTGCTGTCGGTACTCGGGCCCTAACAAGCCAATCCTGTTATCTGCTGCTCCAAGCCGATGTTTGTTAAAAGCAGGGAGCCAATCTGGGATTTTTAACACTTCATTCCCATAATGAAGGCCAACAATGCTCTCAGAGGGCTTTTACGGTAATATTGTATTACTAATGAATTATTTTACTATTAAAATAGCCTGATAAACATATCCACAGTTATTGGTTGACATTTTTGCAAAAACACTGAAAGCATGCAATGTTTTGGCAAGCGATTCACAACCCCACTATTATTTCTAATTCATACAGCAAGGCGTAGTTTGGATGAATGCCTGAATGTTTCCTTTAGGCTGCCTCGGGGGCAATATTTACTGGGTGGCAGTGGCGTCCTGGTGCCAGACATACCCAATCCACATGAAGAAGCACATATGGATCCATTTCCACTAGTTATGGTTGTATCATTTGTTGCTAGTAAATTGCTCGTCACCAGAGATGGCAAAAAGTACTCACTTCCCATGCTCATGTAGAAGTACATATACTTGTGTTAAAAAATACTCTGTTAAAAGTAGATGTACTGATTTAACTTCTTTACTCAAGTGAAAGTAACAAAGTGCAGGCTTGGAAATGTACTTTAAGTATTAAAGTAAAAGTAGCTTTGTGAATGACAACCATTTTTTAGAGTGCAAGCCGAGAAACTTCAGCAGACATGGAAAAAGGGCTCTTTATATGCCGTTGGCTACATTTTAAATGGATGTCTGCCAATAGGCCTAAAACATCCCATACATGATTATAGAGAGAAAAAGAGACTGAGCAGCGAGAAATGAGTTCAATTGTGATTCTGTGAGAATTTACAGATCCATTTTCTCTTTTTTATCTTCTTCTTATTATTTATATGAATCCACATGTACTGTATGTGCGTGTGCTCAAATATGGCTTCTGCAAAGAAAAAAAGGATGAAATACGAATTACTAAACAGACATTACTTAATTAAGAAGTTCCCCATACTTTAGAGTTACGCAGCTCATTGGCCAGGCGTCATTCAGACATCTCTCTCAGATAATTGGGAATGTCTTGCTTGTCTACCGAATCTCTGGGATCTCCGTTTTCTTCATTTTTAATCATCATTTCAGTCATCTTGTAGTGGTGCGTCCAGTGCAACACATGTTCCCATCCACTTAGATTGAATTCAGTAGGCCTATTGATGATGGGAAACATTACAATGGTAACTCCAGTGAAATGATTGTAATACCTTTTAGTGAGGACTAGATTAGGACTGTATTTAAAGCTGATTCTTGTTTCCAACTTGGCCCCAGGTGTGTCTGTTAAAACAACTCTCTTTTGATGCTTTATCACAATCAAGTGTGAGTAAAAATGTATATGCTAGCAACGAAATAACAATAAACTTACGTACTTAAGTATAGTAAGGAAGTACAAATACTTTGTTACTTCCCATCTCTGCTCATCACTCTGAATCCAAATGTGCGCTCTAACTTCAGCAGCTACTAAGTAGTATCAACCAAATGCACACACGTTACAGACACACAACTGTTCAGTAAATCTTAATATAGACAGTAAATATGAAAGCCGATCAGTAGCTTATAGAGAGAGATGGAAGTGAATCGCTCACTAAATTGATGACATACAGTCACAAATGCATGCCGGGGTATTGCAAAGCACAAGCTCATAACCTGGGTCATATTAAGGCAGAGGAATAGATATGCATCCTTAACTTTCAATCACAAAATGTTCCTGAATGCTGTACAGACATCAAGTTTTGGAGGTTGCAGTGGAAATAGAAGTTGCAGAGCAGGAAAAGGTCCTGTAGAATGCGTAACTCTTCTATCAAGTCTGAGTGTCGATGAGGTATTCACATGCCGTGATTCAAACTACACGCTTGGGTATCTTGAAATATAGGCAATGATTAACATATATCACATGTACATGTAGTCTCTGTCTATTTCTCTCTTTGATGTGTTTATGTAATTGTTCAGGAGGAGGATTGTGGGATCATTCCAAAGCCACCTCTACATCTGCCACTACACCCCAGCACTGCATGTTCAATGCTGTCCTCTGTCCGCCAACACAGTGATTTAATACTGTTACATGAGCAAAGCATTTTTTCTTAAGGACAGCTTCAAAGAAAGATAGATCAACATTCCAGCAGAGAAATAATCCTTCTGCTAATTAGAATTGAGTTAGGCTGCAAACACCTCCCATGTAATATTGAGGCAATTCAACAGTACACTTTCTTAATTGTGTCAAATGTATTAGTTATTGTTGATTTAATTCATTATTGAATAGTGGATAACTACAGACAAGATCTAAATAATACATTTTTCAAAGATTATTTTTGTGGCCATTTTTAGGTCTTCATTTTCACAGGACAAATGAAGACATGAAACGGGAACGACATGCAGCAAAGGAACGGCTGCTCCGTCGAGGAGCAAATCTCTACAGATGTGCGCCCGCGCCACCAACCGAGCTAACCCGGCCACACAATATCTAAATAGTTTACCAATGAAAATACTGTAAATATGAAAGAGCGTATATAGGACTCATTTTATCATGCTACGACTTTACCAAAATCAGCCCAGCTTCACAGAATTCCGTGAAATGATCACGAACTGTTAACACCGCATTAGGTGGTGCTGGCACGAAATGTGTTTAAAGTCTGTGTGTCCACCATGGAAAACAAAGCCAATGTGAAATCATTGAGAAGATGACGTAGCATTAGGAGCAACTATGGTAGCGAGTAGTATAAAAGCCTGCATAGATCCGCATAAGGAGGTTGGTTGGGGTGGTGGATGTGTCAAACACAGGACTTTCACCCAGGAGACCAGGGATTGTGTCCCGCGTGGTTCCTGAAGTCGCTTTCTACTTATCTAACCCATCTGTACCGTTCTTCCTGTGTGTCACAGACCTGTAAGCCCACCCACGACCTTTTCCTTAAGTTAAGGGGCCATGTTTATTTCACGGAAGTCTTCCATGGGCCCATCCCAGAATATTTTGCAACTCCGTGAAACTGGCACTGATTTTGAGTTAAGGGGCCGTGCTCATTTCACAGAAATCAGTTAGACCAAAACTTCACACCTGGTGATAATAAAAAAGTATGACAGGTTTACTACTAGTCATACTTTTTGTATTAGTTCACTGGTTGTGTGACTGACTGCAGGGACTGCTGCTTGTCTGATCATATCAACTGATTAACAGACAGCCTGGCAAGATGAGAAAAAACTTAATGTGTTGGTGGGAGACTAATTACTCATTTACTTTCTTAAAAGGTGACTAGCTGGATGCCTGACTCACTAACAGTCATTAATTTAAAAAAAAACTGAGTTAGGCTGAGTGATTACTTCGTTGATTGACTTTTAACTGGTTCAGCTATCTGACTATCTTATCAGCTGATTAAAGTAACAGACTGAGGACCCTGCTGACTTGCTGCCTGACTGATAAACCGTCTCCACAACTGTCACTCAAGATAAGTGGCTTATTTGTGTATTCACAACGCCCTGTGGGGTGCCATGTTCACCCAGCCTTTAATGGTAACAGGCCTGACGCAAAGATGTGAGCGAAAATATCTGCAATCCAACTCTATTGCTCTTCTTCTTCAAACACACGAAAACCAAATGCACAATCTCTCCTCCCTCACCGTCTTTCTGAGTGACACTCCTTCTCTTGTGCCTTTTCTCTCCCTCATGCTCATGTTCCACTTCCTCCCCCCCTTCCTTAACTCCCCCCCAACCCCCCACTGCCTTTAAAGAGTGGCCTGCGTGGTAGGTAATTAAAGTCTGCAACGATTGGAAATATATCCGCACACCATATCATTTTAATGCCAAGGCCCTAATATGCCAAGATACTGGCTGTAATTGGATTTTGATTGGTTACTAATGAAGATGCACTTCCTGGGAGACAGACGTGACAAGTCATCTGTTTTACCCCAGTATCCCCCCCCCCCCCACACACACACAC
This sequence comes from Etheostoma cragini, assembly GCF_013103735.1. Classification (NCBI taxonomy): domain Eukaryota; kingdom Metazoa; phylum Chordata; class Actinopteri; order Perciformes; family Percidae; genus Etheostoma; species Etheostoma cragini. The sequence goes on along the minus strand of NC_048423.1, from coordinate 2,810,432 downwards.
ACACACACGTGCGTCGTTAATGCTTACACTCTCACAGAGAGAACAGCAGACATTCATATGCATGCACATCTGCAAACACACAGTAACACACATGCTCTGAAATACTAATACAGCTATGACCTCTGCATTAACACACATGCGTGCTAAGAAATAGTTTTGTCACGATGGGCGACCCCATCACATTGCTCGTTGTCCTTTAGTGGTGAAAATATTAGCTAGGCCTCATGTTCATGCTTGTGTCACATTTATTATATATTATTGTTATTTTTCATTTGTGTGTGACAAAGCAGTGGAGGTGTATTGAATCAACAAAGTAAACATTTCAAAATAAAATTCCTCCTAGTTGAATGAAACATATTTATTTTGGTGACATATGGTATGGAAACAGACATTTGTCAGGTTGGTGCAGGTTTGAACCCAAAAGCAGTAAGGAGAGCAACAGGCAGGATAAAGGCTCTGGAGGGCAAAACTATGTATTCTCTAAACACAGAAACAAACTGGAAAAACTAAGAAGACAGAACACGACAAGTAACACAGGGAATCACAACAAAGAAACTGACAAAGAAATCAAAGAACAGGCAGGTAAAAATACACAGGGATCAAATCAAAAAGCAAGGCACAGCTGGAGTGGGTAGGGAACAGGAATACATAGGAAAACTCTGATTGGGTAACGAGGCTATAAGGACCGGTAAAAAATAGGCAGGCTGACAAGGCTAGGCACAAAACAGGTGTACAGGGAAGACGTGCAGGCCAGGGCTACAGAAACAAATAAGGAACACACAGGGCAAGCACAGAAAACTCAAACCTACAATGAACAAAACAAGGCACGTAATTATTAGTTATAATGTATAATAACTCCATTAGTCATTTGTTCAAGCAACAATTTAGACTCATATTTATGTTCATAGTGGCGCCCTCTAGTGGCCACAGTTCTTATGATGGAGCAAAGCAAGAAGTAAGGTGATGAAGTAGAAGAACGCCAAATTATGCATAGGCCGGCAGGTTGTGGTGATGGATGGGTCTGTCACTCCCCAATGTGAGTCGAGTGCAGAATTGAGTGCATATCGTGTCACACTGAAATTTGTGAAATCCATGAAATAATAAACTTTTCTAATTATGAACAATAACAGAAGATGGCGTTTTAGCTAGCTCTGATAGTTTGATTGCTAACGTCGGCTCAAAACAGCATTCAAGTGACAGCCTTTGTTGTTTGATTGCTAGTTTGTAGCCAGCAGTTAAGTAGCTCCCTAAATTTACCCCCGTTACTTTTCATTTCTCTAACTTTTTTAGTAATCACTTTCTGCATTACATGCCTAACCGGAAGTAAAGTGATGTAACCGATGTACTGATTTTAAGTAGTTTTGGTGTCCATAACCAAACTGAGACCGTTACACAAACTTACCAACAATTTTAAATCCCAAACTGTGCATCAGTGGACATGAGGAGGGAAAACACTCTGTTTGTTTTATTTCCTGCCACCTCTCGGGCTGTTAGTTTTATAAAACGCTCCTATTGGTTGTATTAGAGGGTAAAAATAAACAACCTATATTATCATATGGTTTGGAGAACATGTTGAGAAATTCCAGACACTGGAATAAAGCATCTTACTGTCACACTGACACAAAATGTCTGACAGCCACTGGCCATAGATCAGGGCTGTGACAACATTGTGGGACACAAAGCTGGTTTTCCTGCCATCTTTGTCATCTTCTGCCAACTTTTTTATTTTCTTATTTCTACATACAACAGCTTCATTTAAAAGTCTGCCATATTGCTGCTAGGAAGTTCTTATGTAACGTGTACAAATCATATTCATGTGACTTTGGCTCCACGTGTGCGAACACTGTCGGTGGGATTGTAACCTAAACATACAGATACATACTGTACACCATGTGGTGCAAATATTGTCTTCCAAAATGATTCATATTATGCCAATACAGCTCTATGAAAGCAGATTAGTCCACCCACACCGCACAGGCCGGCATTTTGCTGCTCCCATTTCTCTACATAAAGAAATTCTTTGTTTCACCACCTTGACTAAATTGCAGTGAGCCAACAGGGTAAAATGGGAGAAACTGTCACTATAGGGCTATGCCGTTCAAGCTTTAGAAGTAAGTCAACACACTTGCGGTTCATCGCCATGGGCTGCTGTCCAGGAAGGTTTTTACTCTATGACTCCATACCAGAGTTGAGGCTTAAAGAATTCACGCATCTTTTAGAAATGTGGTGCAGGACCAGGTGTAGGAGTACTGTCCCAGATGGGTGGGGTTTGCTAAATTGGGAATAAAAGTATCAATTTTACAGCAAAGGGTTTGATGAACAATTTTAAGAACGTAACAGTACAGACAGGTGGCATGTTATCATTATGGAAACACATATTTACAAGTGTTTTTCACTACACACACACACACACACACACACACACACACACACACGTATCAAATAAATTTACTATATTTATTCCTTTACATTTACTTGAGTACGTTTTTGAAAAAAAATATACGTGTAGGAGTAGTTTTAAATCACTATGCTTTTTACTCTTACTTGAGTAGATTTTTGAAGAAGAAACTGTCCCCCCCCCCCCCCCCCCCCCCCCCCCCCCCCCCCCCCCCCCGCGTACGCCCCATTTTAATTTTTTATTTTGACAGAGAGAGAGACTTTCGCCAAAGGCTCTACCACGTGACTGTGTTTCACCAATCAAATGTAGTCACCTGATCACACAATCTCAGCGGGTTAGCTTTACAGTCGTAGCAAAACAAAGATTTCCGAATCAACCGTCGGCAATGCAGACGAGGAGGAACGCCCCTGGCCTCACGTTGGAAGCATGTTACCTCAGTAGAAGTGCGAAACAGCGGCTACATTATGTTTAATTGAATGCTTGTGTTACTTGATGTTACTCAGTTCTTGAGTATTTTTTTCACTAAGCACTTTTTTACTCCTACTCAAATAATTATTTGGATGACTACTTTTTACTTTTACTTGAGCCATACTATTCTGAAGTAACAGTACTGTTACTTGAGTACAATTTTTGGCTACTCTACCCACCTCTGATGAAGAGATGATGGGTTGCCAGAACAGACTAAGTGCCTTGCTAAAGGGAATCAATCTCTCTCTCTCTCTCTCTCTCTCTCTCTCTCTCTCTCTCTCTCTCTCTCTCTCTCTCTCTCTCTCTCTCTCTCTCTTACCTCCCAGTCCACACATCAAACCTTAATCTAATCCAATCTAAGAAAGAAGAGGACGGGAGATGACAGGAAAGTGCAGAAGAAGGAGAAGAATGAGGAGAGGAGTGGAGCCGACATTAGCATTTGTATTACCTCACTCGCCTCTGTTAAAGTCTGCACATTATTGTGGATTTGCAGCATTATTATTACCAGGGATGGGGAACAATTTCTACCCCGCTATTAGAAAGTGATATCTGGTATCTGACTCAGACACACATGCACACACACACGCACACAGCACCTCTCCATCTACCAGTCCACTACACTGACTGAGTTACCGCCGCCCTTAATAAACACATTAAAAAAAATAAAAAAAATAAGTGGAAGCAAACAGTGATCTACTGTGCTAAAGCAAATCGAGAAATGTGTATATTAGACATACTAGAAGTCATGTTCAATAAATGATGTGATTGATGTGAAGTAGTAATTGCAGTGTTCTATATTAACCTTCTCAATATGCTAAAACAAGGGTGTTATAACTATTTAATGTATAAAACCTCTTTAGATTTATCTCCACCAAGTTGATTTCTGATTTAAGATACATATTTGTTCCACTGTCTTTTACTGTGGCTGTGATTGCCACTCTTCATTTTAACCCCTACCGGCCGTCACACACCACCTACCAAGAGCCTGGGTCTGTCCCAGGTTTCATCCTAAAAGGGAGTTTTTCCACACCATTGTTTCATTGTTATTGTTCTGGAGAGAACTACTAGAACTGTTGGGTCCTTGTAAATTATAGAGCTTGGTCTAGACTTACTCTATCTGTAAAGTGTTTGAGATAACTGTTGTTATGAATGAATACTAAATTGATGTGCTCGTTAAGTTCTGTCCCGATCCCATTTATACCCATCTGATCCCATGTGGCCTCACACACTCACTCACTTAGCACCTGGGATCAATTAAGTCTGTGAGTCTTTAGTCCTTAGTCCTCAGGGCTCACTTTGGGATTGGGCACACACACACACACACACACACACACACACACACACACACACACACACACACACACACACACACACACACATCTACCTTTTTAGACTCTCTTGTGTTAGTAATTCTGATCACTGTGTTCTGTCCGTGTCTTTAATCTATCATCTTATTTAGTAGAGCTAAAAAAGAGGTCAGCAGCTGATATGGAATTTGCTTTCCTCCCCTCCCCTCCCGTCCTCTCCTCCTTTTCCTTCCCCAACCTAATTTTTCTCTTTACTTCTCCTCATCCCTTTCTGCTCTCCTCTTTTTTATTCAACCTTTCTATTGCCTCTAAAATTTTCTCATCCCCTCTTATATTACTATTATCTTCCTTTCCTTCCATGTTCCTACTAATTGATCACCTTCTTTCAACTTCTTTTTCTTTTCTTCACTGTCACCTCTCACCTTTATCTGTTTTACTATCCCGAGAGCTATGAGTGTATCTATGTGAATCTGTAACTGAATGGTTGGTACAGCTCCTCAGATTTGAAAGGATCTTTGGCTGATGGTGTCCGACTGTAGGAGGTTGTGTGCTTCTCTGCATATGTGTGTCATCGTGCACTTATGGCGGCACATAAGGACAATAATCTGTTTCGGCATCTGTGCCTCAGAAAGCTGCTAATGATTCCACACACACACACACACACACGCACACACACACTCACAAATACACATGATCAGAAGGCCTGGCTAGGTGAAGACACTTGAGCTAATCTCTAGGTTGGAGATAATTCTGTCCTCCAAAATGCCACCATTGTTTATTTGTTTAAATGATGAGAGCCATTTTAGTGTTTTCCTATAGTGACCTCTTCCTTTTGTGTGGTTAATGTTAGTGTCCTCTTTCAGCAGAGCACATGTTGACACAACATAACATTGTTAAAATGCTACAACCATGTGTAGGTAGGATTATAGGTTATAGTGGATGGTTGGGCCCAATAATATTTCACTGTGTGAATAATCTCTGCAAAAATGATTAGAATGTATGTTCTGTGTTTCACGTCTGTCTGGAGGTGTTTTCATTTAGGAGCGCTAAAAAACATCAGTGAACTGGCACGGCAGTGGCAAAGTAAAGATTGCGTTTCACTGTTGTTTGTGTGTGTGTGTGTGTGTGTGTGTGTGTGTGTGTGTGGCACACTGTGCGCTTAAATGCCATGTACGAAGTTTGTAACATTTACTTCCAAATCCATGGTTCACTGGTCTCCTACCAGCATTTAACATGGATTATTCTAACCATGAAATCAATTAGCTCTTAACTCCCAAAGTGTCTTTTTGTTTGGCTTCATTATTCATGCACTTGGAGAGAGTCCATGCAAGGCAACTAGTCTGCAATCCAACTGGGAATGGCTGTGAAGGGTTTTTTAAAGATTCAGTACTAAAGTTAGTAAAATAAAAACTTGTGGCAGACAATATGGCACAGACTGAAACCTAGAATCAATGTCAAAATGAAATTAACGTTACATATAATTGTCTTTTTCCCCCATGAAACTATTAAATTGCTGTCTCAACCAAGCATATGATGCTGTTTGGTAATAAAGTGTGTGTTTGCATGTACGACTCTTGTAGGTGCTTTGTTGCTGCAGCAAAAAAAGGGGCTTGTTTTTCTTTTTTGTAAATTACTCTGAAAAATGGATTGAGACCATGAAGTACTTAAACTCTCCAATGAAACCAATACTAATGAATATTTCTTAACCGACATGTGGCATTAAAAGTCTCACACTGAAGCCAATGCTAATGAAAGTTTTTTCAGGCTGCAGCATTTCAACCATGCCGCACTATAACTCTGTAATGAAATTAATGACAGCCGGCTTCAATTAACTTTCAGGGAAGCAGGTCTCCTTCACAATTCAGGGATTAAAAAATCTGATGTGTTGTCACGTCTGCCAAATTGAGATATAATTCAGAATGAACACCATCATTAAAAATTATTCAACATGTCCTTTGAAGTTTGACAATGACTAAGCTAAAAGTGAATTCACCCTGTCCCTGTCATCAATGCAGCTCCTCGTGGCCGGGAAGAACCAATATGACTCTTTGGAAAGGTGGAGCAGACACTCCAACCCGTTTTTCACTCAACTCGTAAAATACGGACTCTTGGGCAGTGGCTGTCAGCGTCAGATATGACGCAAAATGCACCTTCAAGCGTGTGTGTAGAAGGCACTTGAAGATGACGTTGTAGTAGGAGCAACAACGGTAGCGAGTAGTATGAAGTTTGTTGTTTGGGGTGTTGGGTCAAACAACACTGGACTTTCACCGCGGAGACCGGGGTTTGTGCACCGCGTATCACTTTTCCTATATCCAACTGCCCCGTTCTTGTTCCATGTGTCACGGAAACTTACCTTTCATAAGCCCACCCACGATCTTTTCCTGCCAACGCCCAGCGTGTTTAGATATGATGCTTAAGGAGACTTTTAGCGCCAGTTACAACGCCAAAGGCACCTGACCAAGCATCCGTGTTTTACGCGATGGGAGTGAGAATGTGATGGACACTCAGCCAAACACAGGTTACGCTATATTAGGCCTGACGCTGTAGGTCTACATGTTAATTAGGGGAACTAGAAAAATTAAAACCAAGAAGGTTCTGGGTTCGAATCCAGGTCGTTCCGGACCTTTCTGTGTAGAGTTAGCATGTTCTCCCTATGTTTGCATGGGTTTCCTCTGGGTGCTCTGGTTTCTTCCCACCATAAAGACATGCATGCTGGGTAACTTGGACTACCGTTGAAAATTAGCCGACTGGCTAACACTGTAGCGTTTACAGAAATGTTGATTAATGTGCATTGTCCTAATCAAATAAATAGAAATCTCCAAGGAGTGGAGAGGTTAAAAAAGTACAAAATTGAAAGTGAAGTAAGGAGAGACTTGGAGTGAAAACACACAATACGTGAGGAAAAGAGGTAGAGAGGAAAAGGAGAGAAGACTAGTAAAACCAGTGTCCTAGGTTTGAGCTTTTGTTTTCAGATTTTTTTCCCATGGGCTGATTGAGGTTTAATCTAATCTATTCTAAGGAAGAGGAGGACAGGAGATGACAGGAAAGTGCAGAAGAAGGAGGAGGATGAGGAGACGAGTGGAGCCGACATTATCATTTGTATTACCTCATTCTTCTGCCAATGGCATCTCACTCTGTGAGTCTGCACATTATTGTGGATTCGCAGCATTATTATTACCGGGGATGGGGAACAATTTCTACCCCGCTATTAGAAAGTGATATCTGGTATCTGACACACACACACACACACACACACACACACACACACACACACACACACACACACACACACACACACACACACACACACAAGGTTGGGGGAGTGCAAGGATCCAAGTGCAATGGGGAAAAAATGGTTCAATTTGAGCCTGGATGAAGAATTCAGAAAGCTATTAAACTCCTGATGACTTATTTTATGTGGACACACACACACACACACACACACACAGTGTTCTGAACCTGAAGGTTTTAGCATTGAAACCCTAGTAAAGCACTGATCTGTTTTTTAAGAACTTGCTGCTGTAGGTATTTAGCTGCCTCACACTCACAATAAGAACTCATTAGAGTCAGGACCACAGGCAAGAAGTCATCACACCGCTTTAATCAGAAGCAGCTCTCTATGCGCTTTAGGAAGTTAGACAGAGACAGAATAAGACACTAGGCCTTTATACACACTCACAGTACACACAAAGCATGCACATGGACATTACAGACAGGCATGTACGAGCACAGAAATAGATTTCATCCATTCACAGACAGTGCTTGTTTTTAAAAGCACAGAACTGATCTGTTTGTGTGTGTGTGTGTGTGTGTGTGTGTGTGTGTGTGTGTGTGTGTCTACTGTACACACAGAGTCTTAGTGCCCTCTAGTTGTGCTAAAAGATTTTTTTACTCTCTAATGCCTGTGCTGCATGAAACACAACTAGTTATGAAGCCTACTTGAAGTATCCGCCCTTTCCTTTCCAGTGGAAGGTTAACGTACCGCAAGATCAGGAACTGTCAAAAGAAAGCTAAACCGTGATACTGCAAACATAAAGAGGAGCTTGTTTCTTCCCCCTTCACGCTTTCCATTCATATTTCACCATAATGCTCTTGCATCTGCCTATCTCTGACACAAGCTGCATAAGTGGAGTTGGTGTTTGGTATTTCTTATTTTCCAGGGATTAGGGAGATTTACTTGGTTTTATTAGCCATAATAATGCTGATGTTGGGACTGAAAATGAGTTCCTGTCATTGCAAACACAACAACTTGATTTGTTTGTCATGTCATACACATATTATGCTTGTTACACACTACATTTTGCCTCAGTCTTCCTACAGTTACTCTCCCCAGGCTGCTATCACAAATACAATTTCATTCAACCTGAATGGTCAAATGAGGGTTAACAGAAACTGGGAAATAACCTCTGTGACATAGCGTATTGGAGTTTTTGGATGAAGAAGTCTTAATCCCGCTCCTTCGTTCTCATATTGACCAAGTTGCCTGTTAAGGTCCTTCTCATCTGTTCTGCCCACATCATTATCTGACCATTATGCAAGCATTGCCCCCATCATCGATTAATGATTCATGACTCCACAAGTTAAAAGTTTTCTGCAGGACAATGCAAGCCCCATGTTGTATTTAAAGTGCATGTCAGTGTCTAAGAATCAAAAACTGAGGGTGATGAGGATAAGTCAGGACGGTGCTCTCTCAGCCATACTTATTTTTTCTTTACAAATTTCATCAAACCAAAACTGAAAACAGCTTTATCTTTCTCCATCACTCAAGGTATTGACTGACCTGAGATAAATTCCTCTTCCATCATTTATCAGGTTATTGAGCACATTATGAACAAAAATGGCAACAGTAGATAGTAACGTCTCTTTCTTGAATGATGAAAGAGACAAAGTGAAAACGGAAATCAGATATCCGCCCCTCATGCAGTAGTGACAGCTACTTTTACACAGTGACTGATGGCACAAAATGAACAGCCTTTGTGATACTTCAAAAAGAATTGCGATCCGGACCTATTTAGTCTTGATTTAGTAAAATTGAGGTGAAAGGGCATCTAGACTTCTAAGTTGAATCCAGGATAAAGACTAGATTTAATGTTTATTTCAACTGCAGTTGAATGACTACATTTCAATGTGTTTTTAGGACATGTGTCTCACCCTAAAATGTTCAGTTTTAACCAGAATTAGCCTAGTTTTACCTTGACATGTTTTGACAAATCCCTAAACCAATGCTTATTAGGCAGTCTTAGCAGGAGAAACAAGGCTTCATCTATTAGAAATGTTTATTAGTGTTGTACTTCAAGCTGGATCACAGCTTTTTAAATCTGTCATAAAATTCAACTAAAACTTCAGTACTGTAATAGCAAGAGTGCATTCACCCTACTCTAATTGAAGCACTAAAGATTGAAACTGAGTCTTAATCTCCCTGTATCAGTAAGTATTGACTGAGTTCACTGTCAAACTTCTCCTCTTTTGTTCCTCCCACATCATCAATTGGTCATTATGAAGCAAAGACCTGGAATAGTGTTTTTTGGGTGGATGTCCACTCTAATTGTGCATATATTGAGCACATTGGGAGGCTAACATTTTTCTCTCTGTTCCTCCCACATCATCAGTTAGTCATTATGAAGGCTGAGTCATTAGTGCGCAGACAGATCGTTAATGCAGAGACAGGTCGTTAAGAGAGCCCAGCTCTTTGTCCTTTTCAACAGGGAAGTATTATTTTCACACCTGACTGTTATTCATCTTTGCGACAGTGAATAGGAGATTAAAGCTGGATTTATGGACAGAGAAACTCTAAAATAGCTGCTGTTGTCCTGTGTTTCAGTGTGTTAAAGGGGTGGTTTAGAATTTTGGACATTAGTGGACATGGGCATGTGGACATTTTGGGCATGTGGAACGGGTAAGACTGTTAATTAATTTAATGTAATGGCAGGCTAGCAGATACTCTTGACTTCTGCTAGCCTAGCACCAGCGAACTGGACTGGAAAACTGGAAGGACTGGATGAAAAGTGTTGAAAACTGTCTCCACTGATAAAAAAACACACTGGCTAACTTGGAAATAAGGTTTTATGTCCAAAATTCTGAACCCCCCCTTTAAGGGGAATTTTAAGATTGGGTAATGTGCTGATGTTGGTAACAGACCAGTGTTTTCATTAGAATTTAACTGAGCTTGTCATTTGTTATGTTTTTTGACAATTCACACTGTTGGATTTGTGTTGTGTTACACATTGTAGGCTTCCGACATTTACTATTTCTTTGCCAATGCTAGAATCTATGCACAAGGCTGGCTGTTATCACCACCAGCATTGCCATAAACACAGTTTGATGACTAAAGAAAAGAAAAACTCAACACTGTTAAAACTTGGATGTTGAGGATGCGGCGTCAAAGCAGTGTTTCCATGCTGTGTTATCGCAATGGTTGGCAAAATCCTAAAGTCTCCATTTGGAGTCTGAGAATAACATGATAACATAATAACATTTTAACACCCCCAAATCCTTCTTTTCAGTTAATGGCTGGAACGCTGGAACACTGTTTGTGTATGCTTGGTGGTCCACGTTGGCACAGATTGTTTTCATTGTCTTTTGTGGAGTCTGGGCTTGCTACAGACACCACGTTTCTTTAACTGTGTGTTCTGGGGACATACAGGATAGTGAGGAAATGTTTGCTGTGTGTGGCAACAAACGTTGTAGCCTAAAAGACACGTGACATCACTTAGAGCACCTTTAAGCCAAAACCCCACATGATTATACAAAGGTGGTCTACAATAACCCTGCAATGCAATTCACTCTATCTTTGTGAACATTCTGATGTTTAACTTGTGTTGAGCTGAGTCAAAGAGGTGTTAGGTGTCATTGGCATGGCTTTGTATTCGATTGACTTGGATATATTAAAAAGGTTACTTTTTTCTTCCCACAGCCACAACCTAAAGCACATGAACACTTTCAAATGTAATGCAACAAAATAGCAGATTATGCCCTCTAAAATAAGCAATGAAGTGAATCAATATCTCTCTGGCACAGCGTCAAACAATGAACATCACAAGCTTCACAGTAGTAATAATGGTAATTTCCTCTAGACAAATCTATTGCATTAGACAATAGATCATGTCGTAGATCATGATCCCTTTTTTCAAAAGGTGTGTGTGTGTGTGTGTGTGTGTGCGTGTGTGTGTGTGTGTGTGAGACAGAGTGAGAATTCCCAATCCCTTGTATGAAGCTTGTTGAAATCATATTTCTATGGTAATATTAAGACTTTTTCTCACTCTCGCTGCTGTGACCTACGTCCTCCGCTTACAGAGAATAACACTGAAAACAGAGCGCATACAGACTTGGCGCGGTTAAGTGTGTGTCAGCTGACGTGACTTTATTTTCATATGCTGACAAAGTCTCTGTGATAAATAGGATTTCAAATCAGAGGATTATGAAATGTCATCTTTTAAAGGGTTTATTTGCTCAATGGGGAAGACAAACAAACAAACCTGACCTTTTCGTTCTGCAATATGAAATGGAATCGATATTGTTGCCATGCAGAAACACATTAGGGTGCTCACTTGAGGACCCCCCTGTGTCACTATGTACTATCCAAAAGCGAACTCCTGTGAATCCTTACAATAAAAGTGACAACCTTTTTTCTGTAATTGTCATCAACATAAGTGTATCTTCAATCTACTAGTTTAGGAATGCAAATACTTTATTTTTTTTCATAAAATGCAAAATTCCAATAAGTCTAATGTTACAATGTGTTTATAATGGTTATTTGAAATGAAAAGAAATGATCTTACAGTTGATCGTATTGTAGTTGTTTTTCTTGAAGCTAGGACATTCACTCAAGCTAGTCACACCCAAAACCTGCCTCTCTAGATCAGCCTTCAACATGACACCACATTACATGGTACCTGCTGCTAGTTGTATTGTTTCACTTGTTTTTAATGGGCTCAATGCACTGGTTGTATTTTAAAGTGTAAAATGTATAATTACTATAAGTAGTAGAGAGCAGAGGTAAAGGAAAGCAGGCTTCCTGGCGATTTTAGGAAACATTAATGAAAATCCCCATTGAACCGCCAAACATTGCATTTGTGTACTCTACTTATTAACGTTACTGTTTGCGTATCTCAAAGTCATCTCTTGATGTTACACTCATTCATTAGACCATTTATAGCTTTGACAAAGTGATCCGTCATGTTTTGCTACACCTTTCAGCAAAGTCCCTCTTCCTTTTTCCAGTGTTTTTGCTCTAGCTATCACATAATTCAGACCATTTTACTCCCTGTGGTCTGTACATGAAGAATCCTACAGATGTTTGTTCAGGCAAACCTGCTCCGCCAGTCATCCCAGCAAACCATGTTGAAATAGAATGCGCAGCACTTGCTGAGTTACAAATATTTGGCGGTGCACGACCACACGTTGCGACAACTTGTAGAGCCTTCGCGCTGGACACGGAAGATGCTCACACACCTGCAGATCCTGCTGCTTAAAAATAACAGAAATTCTCCCAGAGGGTCTTGGACATGTTTTTTGGCAGGAGTTAAAGCATGACCAGCAGTGGACTTTCTAAATGTCTCTTGTTGTCTTGGTGGTCCGCTTTTGGATAGGCATGCAGCTACACACACACACACACACATACACACACACCCACACCCTGGTCATTCATCCAGGCGGTGAGTTGAGTAATGAGTGGTTTTAGTGAAGGGGACAGCTCACCTTCTTACCAACCCTTCTCAAGGAGACTTCTGATCATTGTTGTCAGCCACAGCTAAGCACATTAAATGGATACCGCACTGTCCGAGTGTGTGTGAGCGTGTGTGTAATTTGACATGGAAGGAAATGTGTGCATGTGTGAAAAGGAAGGAAACAGAAGAATGGAAGAGTTTGTCTTTTTTCATGTGTGTAAAACAGATTGCGTTTATGAATGTCTTTAAATATGTGTGTGAGAGTGGTAATCCCAAAAACCTTACATCTGTCTCCCATTATGTTAAGGATAGACCAACTGATAGATGTTTAATGGACTTTCCTTTCTGTGTGTGTGTGTGTGTGTGTGTGTGTGTGTGTGTGTGTGTGTGTGCGAGTGCGTGTGTGCGTGTGTGTGTGAAGGGAGCATTTAGCAGCCAATCAATCACGAGCTGTCAGATGGGTAAGTGTGGGGAACGGTGTCAGCAAAGGTGACACACACATGCACGCTCATGTGCACACATATACACACATACAGCAGGACACACAGGACAAAACTTCTGTCAGCAGGTGGGAAATAAAATACAGAGAGTGGTTATTTAAGAATTTATAGGCTATATACCTTATGAGCGTAAACTTACAGTACAGTTTGCCTTAATATCTCTGACAAAAACAATCTGTTGAAGCTAGTCAGACGGACATGAACATGAAGGGAGGAAGAAACAGGGAGGGCAGTTGCAAAAGGGGGGGACTCACGTGCACTCACATGCACTCACATGCACTCGTGCCTGGACCACCAAAATCCTAAAAGCTAAAAAAACTGACAAGAAACTCGGATTACAAAACATAAACACAGTGAGTGTGACTTTATTCTCTACTCAAGACAAAATTACTTCACTATATCTTTACATAGAAAATAGTTGTTTATGTAGTTGTGTGAATGTCATGTAGAGCACCTTAAACCAAACAACCAAAGGCGAGGACAGTCTCGTTTTTAGCTTCTCCTTTACTGAACATTGTTTTTTTCTTTACTATCATTGACTATCATTTTTATCAGCTTTATAAAATCATTACATGGTAAAACAATATTCCATGAAAAATCAATATAATGTTAACAATGGAGAGGAAGAAAGAAGATAACATTCAGAAATGAAATAACCTTCTGCATGCATGTGTTTATGATAAGGTACATTCTTTGTCCCCTTAAGGGCTTATTGATTTTTTTATTCTGTTATGGCAAAGCACACACATACACACACACACACATACATGCATCAACTATGGAGAGATAATGGTTTGCCAGAACAGGTTGTGCCTTGGGAATCTCTCTCTCTCTCTCTCACTTATCTTTCCACACACCAAACCCGGTCCATCCACAACTTATAATACCCTGCGGTTCCCAAGCCAAGTCCCTACGGACTCAAGGAAAGATGGTTCCATGAGTCCATAGGTTCTTTTCCATCAACACCCTGCTTGACATTCAAACATTTCCCACATTTCACATACAGCACAAAATAGCTTCAAGACCCAAACACCGATCTCTGTAAAAGCGCCTGTAAAACACCTAAATCCTATTTGGGTTTTCCCTCGATAACTTGTTGTTCCAGTACAGAATACTTCCATTAATTACAAAATAGAATGTCATTCATCTGCAGTGAAGTGTGTCGGAATATAATTATTTTCACGTCTGAACCATTATGAGAGACTTGAGATTTTTGTCACTTTTGTCCTCTTGTTTATACACTCGGTTTTCATAATAATTAGTTATTAGTAACTGAATGAATCAAACTCAAAAGAACAAACAACAGAGTACACAGGAGTCCGCATACACAGACATCCCAGGTGTACTTCTACAGTCCATTTTCCAGCATCACGCCTACATGTCTTCACATCATTCTTCCACCCAACTCACAGAGAGCCAGCCACAGAGATTCTCTGCACTTTGAGAAAGGGGGTTTACAACCTGGACTTTGTGCAAGATGGAAGGTATTAGGTTAATTCCATTTTAATTATGTAGTTTATATAGCCCAAAAGTCCAAATTTACATTACATCAGACACCATCTGTCCTTTTTGAGTCTTGTTTTGAAACCCCCCACCCCCTCCAAAAAAAAAGAAAAAAAAGTAAACTTAAAATGGGAAAAAATGGAAGAAACCTCAGGAAGAGCAACTGAAGAAGGATTCCTCTTCCAGACATGCAATAGGTGTTGTGTGTACAGAATAGACCAACACAATAAAATACACAATAGGAAAGAGATAGGGACACACAGCAGCACTTGTAGGACACAAACATGAGATGGTTATTGAGAAGCAGCTGCTTCCAGAAAGTTGACATTATTCTCGTTGGCAGGACCACAAGGCTTTAATAAAACAGAGACTGAGACCGTCCCCCCAGCTGGATAATGGCTAAGGTGAAAAGAAGAGTTCTGAGTTTGGATTTAAAGGCCTCCACGGACTGTCTGATCCCCATAGGACGTTTATTCCAGAGGAAGGGGCCCCCATAGGAAAAGGAACACACACACACACACACACACACACACACACAGTACAGTTTTTCTGAAAAGAAGCCTAGAATACACAATCCAGGATAAAAATAACTCTCAAGGTTATTATTTATGTTCATTCAGCTGGGAATAAAGTCTGTTAAGCTTTTGTTCCATTATTATTTTTTACTTTGGCAAACGGTAATGAGAGAATTGCTGATTCATCCAGCGTTTTCTTTTTTTAAACCTATACATATATTGTTTAAGCTTTTAAAAAGCCAGCTAAAGAGGTTAAAATACAGGATCTCCCAACTGCAGTTTGCCTAATGAAGCTTCTTAGATGAGGGTCATATGTCTCCAATCTATGTTTCCATGGCAAATGCAATTAACAGTTATTTACAACACTTTTGAACCTGAGCTAAACAAAATGAATTACTTAAGTTATACCCGGTAGTAGATAAAGTGGTCAGATCCAGAGCCCTCTGGACCAGCTATAAGCAGTCAAACTAATAACTGACTGCTTAGCTGGTCCTTTTTTATTTGTTATTATATTAGACAAAATTGTGATTTGTTTTGTTAAAGATTCCTGTGGCTTTGGCATTCTGATTATACATTAAAAAGAAAAACATACACAAACAGACAATCTTTGGGATCTCAGCTCCCACTCAGAAACTCAGAGGTGTAAAAATAATCGAAAAGTTGGCCATGACAAGTGAAAACACACACACACACACACACACACACTAACACACACCAAATTGTTTGTTTTGTTAGTAGCCTAACGCAGCCAGCGCAGGGGAAACAAATGTAAACATGAAAGCACCTTTCAGTGTGAGTTAGGGCGTGTGGATATGTAAGGTATTATGTCTTAGTCTTGTTTGTGTGTGTGTGTGGGTGTGTGTGAGAATAATATGTGGAAGAACTTGAAACCCTTCTGTACAAACACATGGACTCTTTGACCTGAATATTTGTTTACATACAGAATTAAGGAGATTAAAACTGACACAGGGAACTCCAATCCGAAATGAAAAGTCTGGATTAAAATGCTTAAATTCACACAAAGAGCACAGACTCACCGTAGTAGCACATCACAATAGCAATAAAACTCACACACACACACACACACACATGCTTACAGACCAAATGCAATCCTTTCTGTAAAGAAGAAAAGGAGCAGAGTACAAAGAAGCATCTGAAAAGAACCCAGAGAAAAACATGACAGTGCAGAATGTTGGGAAGGGTAAAATGGAATCTGTGTTGCACGAGAGCAGTCCAACTTTACACACAAAGAGACAGAACCAAAGTCTCATCTCCCAGATATAATGTGTATGAGCTGTTAATAAGGGTTTTGCCAAGTTTTTGGAAAAGTAAGTAACATAATGTAAAAGAAACAGAATGAATATTTTCACATAATGGTCTGTAAAGCTTTTGTTCCATTACTGTTTTTAGCTTTGACAAACGTTAATGAGAGAATTGCTGATTCATCCAGTGTTCACAGTTTTTTACAATCACTTTGGCCCTAATTTCAGAACCTTGACGTCATTTTTCAAAACTCTAGACACAAAACTCTCAACTGATGATCATAATGCAATTTCTTTCAGAACTCTAACACTTGCTTCAGTTGCTTGGATACAATACACATAAACCCAAGATCATTTGTTTGTTTAACAAAATCAAATGTTCAATATGAAACAACTTAACATCAAAGTATTACTACTTCAAAAAGCAATTCACACAAAATGATTGTCTATTCATTTCATACCAGTGATCTAATGATACAACTGCTCAAAACGATGAGTAACTGTTGCATTATTCTTAATGCAGAGTTGGATGGAGACAGAAACAAATTCCATGTTTAGATCATGAAAGTTTCAATAAACCGAGATACATTGTCACCAGTTAGCGTGGTGCATGAACCGACTTCATTATGTAGTGGATGTAATAATTCATCATCATTCTTTACAGTAATGTACTGCTGTTTATCAGACACTGTTTCACGGTCTAAAGTTACGTTTCAATAGTTATTCACAATAAATTAGTTTTTTGAACCAATGATTGTGCAAGTGCAATCTTGAGGGAGCGGGAAGTGATCGTGCCATTGGTCTAAAGTCAATAATGATGCATTTCATGGTTATTTTAACTGCAAATTAGTCAAATGCACCTAGACTTATGCACAGCGCACGCACAATATGCGTGTTACACACACACACAAACACACAGAGAAACGCAGCAGCACAAACTATGCAAAAGATTACAAATACAAATATGACGATGCCAATCGTCCATCGTAATTTCATTTGCACGGGTACAAATGTGTCTGGACTTTAAAGGGAATGGGAGATGACACTCTGATTGGTTGATTGCATGTCACAAACAAAACACACCTGTGATCAATGAAGACACCAAGTACAACCCTTTTGAACCTGGAGTCAAAATAGCAAAAGTAAATGGACACGCCCTACGCACCTGCACCGTGCGCTTCACGTTAAAATAGGGCCCTTAATGTTCAGAACCATATCTGATTTCAGACTGCCATTTTCTAAAAAAAGTGAAGTTAACATTGAGCAGAAATGGTTTGAAAGTTTTCCCTTAACAGTAGTTCCGTAACAGTAAACGTGTCTAAAAGTTTGTGACACATCATGAAAAAAAGAAGAAACAAATAAGATAAAAATAGGTGAGTCTTTCCCCATAAGGAGTTCTCTAGGAGAACTACCAAGAACTGGATCTCCTGAATCAACTCAAATACAATCCCACTGGACAAAACTATTGGCACACACACACACACACACACACACACACACACACACACACACACACACACACACACACACACTTAGACTTCCCGTTCAGCACAACCCAAACACAGCCACTGATGATCTGCTGTCAAATATAAGCAAAACAATCCATAGACAAATATTTGTTGTGACAGGGGACTCAAACCAAATGCTAATTTGCAGACACCATAGAGGATTAAATCTGTGAACAACCGCAAGATTGACTGGAAGGTTAGTTGAGAAATCACTGTACAAACTATTCAAAGAAACAAACAAATGAGAACAAAACAGAATGAAAAGCAAGCGACGGGACACAAAAAACATCAGCAGGGACAGAAACTCTACACTTCTAAACTTAGTACGCCATGTGTGTGAGGTGAGGTCTGGGTGAAGAGTGCATATAAAAGAGGTCCTACACAATTTATGGTATAAATCTGATTGCGCTGAGTCTGACCCCCCCCCCGCCCCCATCATACACATAGACAGTATGCACGCAAACACACACCGTACTTATTTCCTGTACCCTAACCCCAACCCTCCAACAACTTGTTGCAGATGTGGAGGCTGGTAAAATGTCCAACTGAAGGATTTTCTTTGTCACTCAATAACCTCTCATGTGGACATTTGGTTCTCATAATGCAAATAGTAGAGCACACAGACACACACACACACATACACACACAATAACTTTTACTGTAAAACACTCAAAATAGCCATTTCATTATACAGGTCTTGAATCCCAAGAGGAATAAAATAAAATGTGCAAATCTGTGTCACCTCAACCATATAAACCTCAGATGTGGCTTTGCTCCTATATATTTTATCTTAGTGTGTCTCTACGTACATGCCCATACTCTCTTATGTGGATGTTATTTTGAGTTCAGTTTGAGTTAAGTTGGGAATCATTTACTATATATCCCACTTTATATTGCATTTGTAGTGTTGTCTAAATGCCTTGTGATAGATAAAATTTCTTTGACACAAACTACAATATTCCACAATGCAATATAAAACGTAGCATGCAATTGAAAGACACTAACCAAGCTTTGTCTACCATCATGCAGACAGGTTAAAGAGGTATCTGCCACATTAGAGGAATGCCCTCGAGTATTATCCAAAACATTTTTTTGCCAACTGTTACACTATACAATCCTCTTCAGCAGTCATTCGCAACCAGGGATTGTTCAGTTGCCAATGTGGGTATGTGGCAGAAAATGGGGAGTAGTTCTGGGAACTACTCCCCATTTTCCCCAAATGTTCCCACATTTCTAAGATTTGTTCTCTCCAAAATTAGGCCCTATGTTCCCACATTTACTTTTTCATAAATTTGTATCGGATTTGATCCCCTTTTCCCAAATTGGGGTTGTTCCCACAGCCCTATGTTCCCACATTTCTACAAATTTTCTGATAATTAAGGTTAGGGGTAATCCCTAACCCTAATTATAATTAATAATTAATATATAAATTTTATATGCCACAGCGCCCAAGATTTCTCTGGCTGTGCAGCTCTCACTATGGAACCGGCCGGAATCAAGCCCGTTTCCCCTGGAGTTCTTAGTCGAGCCTGCCTCTTATCAGCCAATCAAAAATAATTTCACTCTTGCATGTCTTCAAAACTTGAGAGCCTTGAGATTGCAATATGCAAAAAATGGGCCTAAACACACCTCCTTATAAGACCAGCGCACCCATGAGCGCACAGACAGATGTAGGTGGATTTGCTATTTAAACAACATGGGCGCTGGATGGAAAATTGACAACCGCGTTAGTCTTTAACTGGCAGTGACACTTATGTCAGGCTTCGCGCTGCGCTGTCCCGGGTGCAACGTTGGGCCCTAAAGTTGCTGTTCAACTTGGTTTACTTCGTTTCGATTACTTCCCTTAACGCAGTTAATGCAAACTGTTGCGTTTTTATCAAATGCTGGTCAAATGTGCATTCAAAACACATAAGTCAGTGCAATTTAATTTGCAACTAAGAGGTGTCTGATAGCACGCATTCAAAACACTTTCCGGACTTTTCTTAATCTTGCTTGATAAATGAGCCGCGCTGTGAGGAAAGAGCACTTTCTGAGCGCCCATAAGCCCTCTAAACAGATTAACAAAGACTTATGAGTAAATAGAGGCAGCGGGGGTGAAAAAAATGTGAACATCCTTTTTAATAGAGCTTCCTGGAAGCAGAGTGCGGTAATGTGACGCAACTGTTTCTCTTCCCGACATTCACTGATGAGAAATAAATGAATGAAATTAAGTTTTAATGCTGCTTTACGTGTGTGTGTGTGTGTGTGTGTGTGTATGTGTGTGAAAGTGTCAGAGGAAAAAAGACGAGTGATATTATGTTACCGATCCAAGACGCTTGCTTTGCCTTCTTTTCAAAGTGGTTTAAGCTGTGTTGTTGGTTTTGACCATGTGTGTGGGTTTGTCTGGATATGAGAGTCTCTCGAGGTCATCTCAGTTTCCTTCACAGATATTGAAAGACATGGCCTCATGTCTGACCTCTGCAGTACACTGTACAATACAATTACGGTATGTATGCACACATTTAGTAGGGGTGGTTAGCTGACTTTTTTTTATTTCCATAGAATGATTTACTCTCTCACATTTTGTTTATCACAGGTTTGGTTTTGATGTAATTCTCAGTGTAGTCAGTGTAATACTGATACTGTCTTAATGGGTAATATAGAGACTTGACTTGAACTTGAGTGCTGTGAGTCTTGAGACTTGGAAGGAGAGAAAACACATTTCTGATCTCTTTAAATTAAAAAGTCAGGCAGGTCTCACATAACACACACATTGAGAATCTATTTATGAGGCATATATACTGACTGAACTTGGTTTCAGTCATAAACTATAAAGTACTGTTTGGATGTAGTCTCTGTGCTGTAACCCATACGTTTCTGAAGAGGCAAAATGAACCTCAATGTGGACAACAACAAAAAAAAGGGGGGTTTCTGGGGATTGACTCCTTTTCGCAGTCATTGGCCATTCAAGGAACTGCACTTTTTGGCCATTCCGTGTTGGCTTCCTTTGTCAGCCCGAGAGGTTGCCGCTTGGTTTCTGTTAGGTAAAATCACTAATAACAGCTTTGAAAAGAAAAATGTTTCTGTTGCTGTGCAATCTTTCAGTTTGTTAACTTCGTGGCTTCCCCTAAGGAGATGTGACATCAAATTGAGACTTAACTGTTAAAAAAACAAACAAGAATGACTTGTCCCAGACTGACTTGAGACTCAAGATAGTCTGATACCATGGCACAATGACTAAAGGTTGAGGGTAGAGCCTGGGTGTCTTCTATAGTAAAGAGTGATAAGTGTGTAAATTAAGCTAAGGCTGCGTTTTGTACACAGCATCCATATGTATTCTTGTGGAATGTGGATAAATCAGAAAGCAATATTACTATGTTTGAAAATGCCTTAGCTTACTAAAAGCTAACTTGTCCCCTCTGGTATAGAAGAATGCTAAAATAATCGTTTGTCATGCTTGAATCTTGTGTTTTTAGCTAGCTACCGGCACTTTGTGGTTATTTTGGCCACCAGTGTGGGCGGGACTTACACGCACCCTCTCTCTCGTCACGGTAAGATGGAAGTGGGCCATAGTAGGATGTGATTGGCCAATGTTTAGATGAGAGACAAACCAGCTAGTCGGTCAAAGACCAAGGATGTGCATGGCCAGTGTTTACATGAAAGACACACAAGCGGGCCAATCATGTGATCTGTCTTCTCTCAATGGGCCGATGAAAAAATGTCCTTGATCGGAGTGCGACCCATTCAGCCCACATAAATAGATCGGCCCACAGGGAAATCTCCCGGTACTCCTAATGACCAATCATTACCTGCCATTGCCTAACAAAAAATCCTGTTAGTGCTAGGACTCACAGATGCCAATCAACAAAACAAGATAACCAAATAATCCATTTCTCTCAGCAGTGAAGTGTCTGATTGGCTGTAGCCGAGGACGACAACTTTGACAAGGAAGGACTCCTATACATCCTGTGTCTTATTCATGCAAGTCTCTCCCAAAATGTTTGTTTGTCCAATTTTCTTTCCAGACAGTGGAATAAAAACACAGTTGGCGCCATAGAGACTTGGAGATGATTTGCTGCTTCATGTATTGGACACTATAAACAGAGCAGCAGCTCAGTTTTAGTTTTTTCAGCTGTATAGTTTTTGGCATGTCATGTTTTTTGGCATGTGTTGTTTTGCTGGGTAAATTAAAAGCACTGTCACATTATAAGGTATTTTAACCAAGGATATAAGATGCCAGTTCCCTTATTGGACAAGCCAAAAAAAAAAAAAAAATACTATAAAATTCGGTTTGGCTTGTGTCCAACACACAGAACAAGCAAGAAAGGGATTTCTTTTAACATCGCACAATCCTCTACCTGAAGTAATGTTTATTGCTATTGATCCACAGTCCTGGTGAACCATTTTACAGCATGGCACTGTAATAACCTTAAGCCACATTTGATGGTAAACTGATATTTACTGTGTGACAAATAAAACTACGTTTAAAGAAAAACTGAGAGAATAGAAAAATATACAGAGAAAAAATAAACAGTTGCACCACGCACACGCACGCACACAAACACACACACACACACACACACACACACACCTCTTAATTGAAATTCTGCAATTTGGTCGAAGGACACTGCAGGGTCACATGCAGACAGTCACGATTCGTTTTTAGAAACATCCACGCAAATAAATGCACACCAACACACACACGGCTTTGTGACAAATGCGCTCTTTTCCTCAGGAGGGAAGCTGATACAAACATAAAAGCGGTGAAATTCATATTGGCTTCTGAAACTGTTCTCTGCTGGGTTAGAAAACATTACTATTCCAGGGATTTTCTCCTCTATCCTGATCTGTTTGTCAGTCAACGGTTTCCTCTGTTAAATGGCATTCATTCATTCACTGTTTTGGACCTAAACTCTTGTTTGACCACATGTTGAGTATAATTTACAGGAGGTAGATAATTATCCACAACAGTCTCATTTTGTGTTGGCAAGAATTATGTGAAGAAAGTTTAACGTCATTGTGTGCTTCTTCATTTAACCTGTGGGGAAACAACAAACTTTGTACAACAAGAGGTAATGTGTGTATCATTTAGGTCTAATGAACATGTTTTTTGCTTCATAAAACATTGGCTAGGCCCTTTGCAAAATCCTACATAGTTGACATCCATGTTTACTTGCTTGCAGTCTACTTCTTTCCTGCACTGATCGCTGCTTTTTTGGGTCAATCATTCATCACATATCACATCACCAGTGTGCAGTAGCAGAGTGGCTACTGGGAGCGTCAGGACTCTTCCCGGTGGACCGGTAGTATTTTGTGGCCGCGAGGGCTGGTCTAATAATAGTTATACACTGCAAGTTCTTAGCAACACCATCCGGCGGCCCAGCTGGTAAAACTGTGCAGCCTCTGCTGAACCAGTACGGCGGGCCGCATCAGCCTCTTTTTTCAATACATGCACAATCCTAACAGTCTACGAAATGTTGGTCCTTTGCGTCAAAAGGAGCCAGTTGAGGTGGTTTGTGCGTCTGGTAAGGATGCCTCCCGGGCGCCTCCCTAGTGAGGTTTCCAGGCACGTCCAGCTGGGAGGAGGAAAGACCCGGACTAGGCGGAGAGACTAAATCTCCAACCTGGCCACGGAACGCCTCGGGATCGCCCATTCTGAGCTGGTTAACCCTTGTGTTGTCCTCCCGGGTCAAAAACTGACAGACTCTTTTTTTATTTTTATTTTTTTTCACTAACTCCACCTCCACCTTACTACCACTTATTTTGCAGTACTTTGTGTGATTAATGGACAAAAACCCTCATTTATATAGAATTATACCTAATGTTTGAGTTAAAAAAGCAGAAATTATGAATTATTTTGACTAATAGATAAGATCAGAGGAATGAACAGATGAGTTTCGTCAGGAAGTGATTAATTGTATTTGCAAAGAGCGTTGTATGGAATCCAATCCAGTTTTTTCTGGTTATTTGGTTAAAAAGAAACCCGTATTTCAGATACAGACAGTTTTATAAAGGGGTCAAATTTGACCCGAAAACCACAGGAGGGTTAATGTGGCTCGGGAAAGGGAAGTTTGGGGTCCCCTGCTGGAGTTGCTCCTCCGAGACCCGATACCGGATAAGCGGACGAAGATGGATGGATGGATGGATGGATCTTCTGGTCCCTCTCCACCCCTGCACATGTGCGTCCTCATGAGCGTGCGAACGAGACAATACAAACAGGAACCTACTCATAAAAGGCATTGCTGGAGGACAAATACAATAAACCTGGAACTAAAAGCAAATAAAAGAACAAACCATTGACTGAACTGCCTCAGCACTAAAGGAAAGTGGGTGTGAATCCATGAATTCAGCAGACATTACAACCTGGGACAAATAGCATGAACAGCAGGTTTAGCTCTTTTCTTTAGTGTTTCTTACTTTACCGGTATTGATTAGATTTGAAACACTGTGGGTGATGCTGAATCCTCTGCGAGACCAAACAGCATGTCCAGTAACCTTTGACCTACCGACACATCCAATGACTCGAACAGAGATACCGTGGGGCATTCTTTAGTTTCTGGTTAGTCCCACTTAAGAGCAGTTCTCGTCTTCTTCAGGAATGCTCTGCTTCCCAGTAGTCTAAATGCAGTTTCACAGTAGTTCCTTATGAGTTGAATTACACGCATGATATATATTTGCCTTTTTGGATTTCTGTTTTTTTAAAGATGCTCTATGGTTTTCCCAAACAAGTCTCGTTTGACTTTTACACTTTACAGATGTACCTGCTGGAAACTAATCAACACCCGATGTGTAGAATGATTAAATCCACCCTATGCTCTACATTAATGAGGCACTTTATTTTAAATGAGTAGTTTCTGTGTAAAGAAAATTTAACTGAAAAGGGGGAAAAAAAGCTAATTTAATAACAATATGTAGTGGTATGCAGTAAAAATATATTTTGACATATCTGCCGTTTTTAGACATCACCTGGCTTTGATTTACTGTTGAAATGAGAACATACAAAAATAAAACATAATGAAATGCAGTAAAAATTGATTATGCTCAACTAACATAAGGACCTTTGAAAGCACAGCAACATTTCCTGGAGCTCAGAAACCTAAAAAGAACCCAGCCATCAAAAAGCTTTTTGATGGTTTTAGATTTTTTTTTTTTGTGCTACACCGATACCTTTAAACCGGTTGCGGTGCCTGAACCCATAAAAAAAACAAAGGGCACAAAATGACAGTCGGCAACATTAAAGAACGGCTTGTTCATTGTTTATGCCATTTGGTCAAAATTAAATGATTTATTACCAATGTTAAAACAACTTATTTCACAATTAAATTGATATACAATTACAAAAACAACCACCAGATGGGACAAGGATATTTTCAACAACTTTAAATGCAGCACAGACTTTAGACTTTAGTGCTTTTGCATTCAAATTATGAATAGGATATTTTATTTTTCTAATTGTCCAGGTTTGAACTTATCATCACTTAATTGAGAACTTTAAAATGTGTGTGCACACCAACACCTCAACACATTGTCTGCTGCTGATGACTGAGTGGGTTCCACTGCAGTTACTGTAGATGGTCTCCGGTTCACTATTAAATTATAGAATTTAACATTTAGGTCGTCTGATAGCTATATAAAAGCCAATTAAGGCCATAGCGGCCCAAGGCACAGACCATGCAGCCACAAGACCTCTGGTTTGATTTTGGCTTGGGGCTTTTCATGAAAGACCTGTTCAATTTCTCTTTCTCTCTCTCTCCTTATGTTTTCTGTCTCTCTCAACTGTCAAACTGTCCAATAATGGCAAAATATCCAAAAACATTTCCACACCTGCACTGGTCCAAAATGCCCTGGGACCAACAGCATTCCCTCTTCAATTCAGGTCTCTACCATCAATGTTCTGCTGAAAGGTTTGGGCAAAATACGCCAACAACAGACTACTGTGAAAGTTGGTAACTGTTGCTGCAACTTTCAATAATTTACTGGATTATTGGCCAGCAAATTCATTTTGTATTTGTTGGGCCTGGAACATTTGTGAATTAAACATTTGTATCAACCTAATGAACAAATTATGGCCAATATTCACAAAAAGGGCTTAATCTGGTAACGATTTTAACATGAGCTGCTTTACCCTCAGTTTCCACCGGTTGCAGAACGGCTGCTGATCGGCTCCGCTGCGTGTC
This sequence comes from Etheostoma cragini, assembly GCF_013103735.1. Classification (NCBI taxonomy): domain Eukaryota; kingdom Metazoa; phylum Chordata; class Actinopteri; order Perciformes; family Percidae; genus Etheostoma; species Etheostoma cragini. The sequence goes on along the minus strand of NC_048423.1, from coordinate 2,784,149 downwards.
GGCTCCGTGCTCCGCCGTCCGTCATTACCCACCATGTCTGGATTTGTTGCAGAACAGCTGCCGCCATGACTGACAGCTGAATTCTCAAGTCGAGATTCTTGATGTCATAGACAGGTAAAGAAAGAAAAGTCGGGAGAAAGACGGGGGATGACATGCAGCAAAGGGCCACTGGTCGGACTGGAACCTGGTCACTGCAGTAAGGCCTCATGCTTTAGTACACGCAACGCACACTCTACCAGGTGAGCTACCAGGACGCCTCAAAATGGACATTTATTTACATATTAATGACAAGGATTATTACTGCACCACGGATTCAGATCAGGCATTGAAATTGAAAACCTATGAACTAAACACTCTGCTGTTATAAAACACAGGGAACTTCATGCATGAGCTCTGTTTCTCTTTCTTTCTCTCACATCCAGAGTATAAACAATCGTGCCCATAAAATCAACGGGGTGATGTAATCACTAACGTGATGTGATCCACTTTGTTTCCGCGGGTAACTCACTAAGAGACACATTATGCGGGATGGATGAATGGAGGGATGGAGGGATGAATGAATTGAGGAGAGAAGGCAGGATTAAAGAAAGAAAACGGAGATGGATGAGTTTGGGAGAGTGAGATGGGATGGTGGAGGGAGAAAAGGGGGGAATAGAGGGGAAGGAAAGGGAGGAAGTTAAGAGGACATGAAGTGTGTGGGAAAGGTTAATTTAGTAGACTAAAGACTGTATTATTTAGAAAATAAAAAAAACATGTTTTTAGCAAAACCAGTGAGGTGAGGTGAGAAAAAGCCAGTCAAAGAGAAGAAGGGAGGAACTGACTGAGAGAGCACATGACAGAGATAGAAGCAGAGGGATATTAGATAAACTAATTACAACAGACCTTCCTTTTCCTGCACTCTCGCTGCCTCCGTCTATATCTATCCATCTCTTCTGCCGGTCATCGCCTCATTCTCTCCGACTTTCCCGGAACACAAGCGTGATGTTTTCCCGCCGATGGCAAGCGGCTCTGCTTCCCGCAGGCTCTTTAAAGTGAAATCGGATACGTATACATCCAATCGGAAAGCTTTTAACTAGCAGAGCTATGGGTTGCCAGGTGGGTAAAGTATTTAGCAATTGGGACACACAAGAGTGTGTGTGTGTGTGTGTGTGTGTGTGTGTGTGTTGTGGAGTGGAGTGTGTGAGTGTGTACATATGTCAGTGAGTGAGGAATAAAGCATTTAGTGGTCAGGGGACTCACATAAACTCTTCAGTCTGAGTAAATCCAAATGTTTAGGCATCTGTGTATCTGTAGCAGACCTGGGCATTGTGTGGCCCCCGGGCCACATCCGGCCCTTTGGGCGGCCCAAACCGGCCCACATGAGGTCAATGGGAAGTTAGCAATCAAACTTAATTAAGTGTACATTATGCATGGAACACAACAGCATTGCTTTTATTTCGAAGGCGACGATGTTTTTCGTTGTTGCATTTCTGTGTGTGAACGGATGCAGATTTTTCTTCTCTGGTTGCAAGTCGCGATTAGAAGAAGAAGGGCAATGTGTCGGACCCCTGTGTTGGCCAGCCGCGAACTGAGCTCACGAGAGACAATAGTATGAGGGGCCGTTAGGGACTTTACTCAGAATTACCTCTCACGAACACATGTGAAATGCTCTCACACACACTACTGAAACGCTCTCACACACACTACTGAAACGCTCTCACACACACTACTGAAACGCTCTCACACACACTACTGAAACGCTCTCACACACACTACTGAAACGCTCTCATATACACTACTGAAACGCTCTCACATACACTACTGAAACGCTCTCACACACACTACTGAAACACTCTCACACACACTACTGAAACGCTCTCACACACACTACTGAAACGCTCTCACACACACTACTGAAACGCTCTCAAATACACTACTGAAACACTCTCACACACACTACTGAAACGCTCTCAAATACACTACTGAAACACTCTCACACACACTACTGAAACGCTCTCACACAAACTACTGAAACGCTCTCATATACACTACACTACGGAAACGTAATGTTGTAATTATTGTGCAATACCATTCCATATTCACTGTGCAATCTATTGCCCA
>NC_048423.1:2725529-2781949 GCF_013103735.1 Etheostoma cragini | reverse complement strand
CAGTAGTGTATGTAAGAGCATTTCACATGTGTTCGTGAGAGGTAATTCTGAGTAAAGTCCCTAACGGCCCCTCATACAATAGCATGGACGTGAATGAGCTGTGATCCCTCAAAAATGTCCTCTCATGGGGAAAACGTTTGATAAAGAGCGCGGATTATAAAGTGAATCCCCACTACAAAACACACGCAGCGAAATACAACAACTTGACTGATGCAGAGCGGGAACGTACATCTGAAGCTTTGCTAGTTCTCTTTGTCTTTTCTACCATGGGTTGCACTTCCAGGGATGCAGCAGCCAAGACCAGCACACAAAATCTGCAAAAATAGTAAGCCATTTTGTGAAAGGGAGTTCATTAAAGAGTGTTTGGTGGACTCTGCTGCGCTAATATGCCCAGTGAAAAAAGAGATATTTGAGAATATGTTGCTTTCCAGGTGGCATCAAATTAATATTGAGCAGAATTGAGTTTAGCCTCTTGGTCCATCCCTTCACAACAGACCCTGTTTCATGTGGCCCCTTTGGAAAATTAATTATTTCCCACCCCTGATCTCTAGGTCACTTCTCCCACATTACAGGACAGCTTTTGGTATGTGTGTGTGTGTGTGTGTGTGTGTGTGTGTGTGTGTATGTGTATGTGAGTGAATTCCAAGCCTGCAGGACTGCTTAGCAGAAACCTATTTTCTCTAGATTTTAAGGCCATGTATTATTCACAAAGGAAAATTGTGTTTCCTTTCATAACCCTCCCTCCACCGACATGCAGGAGCGCACACACACACACACACACACACACACACACACACACACACACACACACACACACACACACACACACACAAAACTAGCACCTTGCATGTTTAATTACATTAGTTTTTTTTCCAGTTGTCTCCCTCTTTCTCAGGCAAAAACGATGCACACAATCATTAACAATCAAGGTGCACTGTGTAACAATTTCACGCCTTCTCCTCTCATCCTGCCACAGAATTATTTATTGGAACACGTTCACTGGTAAAGAGTGATTCACCAAAAACAAACAATTTTTTTTATTCATCCGGTCTTTCTCTTTCCCTGTGTATTTAAACAAAGGCAGATATGGCAGCTAAAAGGGGAATTTCATTAGCATAATGATCAGCAGGAGCGAGAAAGAGTCTTTCTTATTAGGGTTGTGTGTATAATCCACAGGTTTTGAATGCAAGGTTAAGGGATGTGTTTAATTGCTTGCTTAGAGGGTTTTTGGCAAATGAATTGCTGTGGTACTATACGCTGGAGAAAAAATGCAAGAAAAGGGGCTTGTATTAGGTCAGATTTTGGCTGACACCTTAAAGGATCACTTTGTTTTTTTCCAACCTGGACCCCATTTACCAATGCATTTGTGTTTGTTATACTGATGTGATCAAAAATCTGTGAAATTGGTCCAGTATTGGGCAAGACTGCAGTAACTGGTCGGAGCTGGTTTGGAGCTGCAGTGCAACCTTATGGAACAATTGTGCAGCCTCGATTTTGGTCCACACCACATACAGACAGCTGTTGTAAAAGAACGCCATAGAGGACTTTCAAGCAAGGGGGGGCTTCCCAGGGAAAACATGTTCCTTAGTAGTATTTTAACACAAACCACAATATTTTTACTGAACTTCACTGTTTAGTATTAAGCCTTGTATCAGTAGAAACCAGGTAGTATTTTTGAACGACCATGCATCCCTCCATCATGTCCCCCTAAGACAAGAGATCTCTGTATTGTGTGTCTAGTAAAAAAAAAAAACTCTGACTGAAAAATCGTCATTTTGCATCATCGGAGGCCTTTTTGCCCAGAGCTAGCAACTACAAGCCAGCTAGGTCTGCATGTTTTCAACCTGCCCATGGGGGGGGGACTCGAAGCAAGCCGAAGTGAGTCGAGTGTCAGCCATCTTATTGCTAAGCTACAGCTACAGTATCGGTTTTCCGCATGGATTTACTACTGTAAGAGAATTTTCAGCAACAAACTTGTATAACAATTGTGTGATTTCAAACTATAGCACATGTGTACCACCGGGATACATAGGTACAGTTATAGTAGTATTTGTGTCATTGGATAGATAGTATGTTCAAACTTTCTTGTGAAGGATGTCGTTACAGGTAAAGATTCCCAGTTTTTCAAATAAGTACAGTATTTAAAGAAGTTTAATAGTTAATTTAAAGTAATGTTTTAGTGTTATAAAGTGTGCTGTTTTATAGTTTGGGAAACCTAATTTGAGTTGCTATGGCAGACGGGCGCTGATCCTGTAGGATACGCTCGTGCTCCTTGTCTACAAAGAAATTAAGAAGAATTTTGTTGTAACGTTAATATATCCAACACCCGCAGTTAGAAACACACACGGTGAAATGCACTTAGCAGGGGTATCAATATCCAAATGGGCGTAGTAGTCGCCTGTAGCCTATTTGACTCAGTCTGCGGAGCCATGTAGCCCGTCCCTGATGTTGCACAGTTTTATTAATTTTAGTTTTTACCAAGTTTATTATTATTAAATGTATCATGTTCACAAATTGCAGCAAATTTGACACTGTACTTAATAGTCTCCCCAACAATACACCTGCCATGTGTTAAGTAGATTGGATGAATGTTGCTCAAGATAATCGAAAGACCCCCTATGGTCAAATGTTCTATTTTTATTGTTGTATTGTGTGTGTTTACTGTGTTCGTGCACATGTCTTTTCTCTGTGTGGATAAGACATCTCTATTCGACTATGCTTGGTTGTGTGTGTGTGTTGTGTGGCTAGCGGTGAGGGGGCAAGTGGGTCAGCCGTGTCAGATCAACCCAAATCAATAGCATGACGGCCGCAGACCTATTTACCAGCACATACATCAACCTTCATATACACATCATACAAAAGCCACAATGACATGTTCCAGCTATTTTTGGTAGAATCTTGACCCGTGTCCTTCTACTCTGTGAACCCTTTTTTCAGTGGTGTGTCACTTAATAAATGTCACTTGCTTGGACAGAATTCATACTTTACCACTTAAAGAAAACAGTAACAGAGATACAGAGATGGATTGTACAACCAGTTAAGCTTTGGGTGTTAGATTTTAAAATCATTACTCCTAATGGAAAAGAATGAGAATATAATCAATATAAAAGAATAAATAAAGTTATACAGCAGTGTCTAAATTACAACTAATAAGCCTCATAGGATATTTGATTCTGATTGGCTGGAGGATGTGCATTATTTTCAAACAACTGTGTGGCTCTGACATAGTGGCCTCATAACGGTTCTACATTAAGAGTGATAGCTGGATGGCTGCTTGTTTCAGCGGTTCAACGCTAATAGTAGGACTGTTACTGATAGTGTCAACGTAAAGCTTTCCTTTAGAGAGGGTACAGTACTTCTCCAAGAACAATGTTAAACCTGGCCTTCAATCATTTCTGCACCTTTGGTTTAGCATGACACGAATGCCATGTTGGCACCAAAACAAATCCTTCCTTCTGTTTGGAATGGGTATTGAATCTATCATATGTCCGTAGCATTGGATATAAGAATGTGCCATTTAAATCTTTACCACAGACTTCCTCTGTTCTACTTATTCTTTGATGAGATATTCATTGATCTATATCAGCATAGTAGCAACTGCTGTTAGTTTTGTAGAAACAGGTTTAGATTCTTCAAAGTAAGGCGTTAACAATATGTATATGTTTTTACACAAAAACTCAGGTATCATTGTTAGAATAATCTCATTCTATCAAGAATAGACTGGAACCACTGAAGTTGTATTAAAGTTAGTTTTACTTGCAAGTAGAATCAGTTCACAGTACTGCCGAAAAATCTTTCTTCAACACCTCTTGTAATATGATGTAGAATGAGATAAATCTCTGTAGTCACCATAAAGCGTCAATGTTGTCAGTTTCTCACAGTCCAGGGGCGCCTGGTCTCTTCCCAGCGTCACACCGTGCTCCAGAAAGGACGAGACAGTGGCTCCCAGATACAGGATGGCAACAGCAGGAACAGTGTTTTGTCTTGTCGTAATGCAAAGAGAAAAAGTATGTTTGTAACGTAATTTTTGTAATGTAATCATACATGGACGTTTTACTAAATGATATCCGGCCCCACCCCCTGTTTGAACTACAGAGGTTGCTGTGATAGAAGTCACCCAACCTGCATTTTCACCAGAATGTCAGCCGTGGTTGAAGTGCTCCATCAAGCAAACTGATGAAGCCACGACAGAGACTTCAAAGGCCTCAGGGCCGTTTCATGCTGCTCTGTGTTTCACTGATTCAGTTTCTGCAGCCATTTCTTAGTCCTGTTGGAATTTATATTCAAACCTCGCATGTGTCTGTGTCTCTCCATTCACAATGCCTTGACCTCTATAAAGCTTTGACATTTTAGTCAAATAACATGGGCTGCAATTTCCTGTTTCAACACTGTGACACCCAAATCAATGTGGGTTAAAGATACAATTAGTTATTTACCCACCGTGAGATACAGTATATTTATTGGTAAAAGGAGAGACTGAATAGGAAGAAGTGAGTTCAAAGTTACGATCTTATGTCCAGATCTTTGTTTTTAATTTGCATTCAGAAGCTAATTATTTACAAAAGAATATCTGATGTTTTTTGTAAGAATGTATGAGTTGAATGCAGGACATTTAGATACTCTCTTCAATAGGGAATAAAAGAGTAATCCACCAATTTAGCATTCCAAAAAGGTTGTTGGACTTATAATGAACAGTTAATAAAATCCAAATGAATCCAGCATAATCAAAGATAGTATCCCATGTACCAGGCATTGTTCTTTCTTGTTAAGAACCTGGTGCCTGCGTAACCCACAATGCAACTCAAACACAACAGTTTGGTCGGAGATTCGAGTGTGTTATGCTAGTAGGGGCTAATGTAGCCTCTAGCTGCAAATCTGCAGCATAGATGATAAACGGGCTACAGACGTCTGGAAAGCTTCCTTCTTTCCTACTCCACACCACCAGCTTTATTTTAATTTTCAAACCGACACTGGCTCAATTTGACATTACTCGGGGCAGTTTAATCAGACTTTGGCAAGCTCCCTCTGGAGCCACAAAAGGATCAGGCCCAGGACTAAGAAACAAACTTTGATGTTTAAAATTGGTGGATTTTCCCTTTAAAGTACAAAGTCTTTATCCCGAGCACTTGAAAATGGAACTGCTTTCCATAACAAATAACAAAAATTTGCTAAGTGAAACAGCTTGATTTTCGACCCCACGGGGAGAGAGCGCACTACCTTTTTATTACCACCAGTTTATAGACATGTCTCTGCTGATTGGGTATCACCTGTTATTTGAGCCAATATACGAGGTACACCCACCAAATGATAGAAAACACATCTCAAACATAGGCTTAATATTTGAGAAACAGACTCAGAAACAGACATTGATGTTTAAAATTGGAGGAGTTTGTACAAAGTCTTTATCCCGAGCACTCAAAAATTGAACTCCTTTTCCATAACAAATAACAAAAATGGTCAATTTCCACAACCAACTTATATTAAATGATCCAACTAATAGACAGAGACACATTACAAAGACAATCTACATGCACACCAGATTTGTATGGACTAAATAACTAACAGATATTTGCAGTTGTTACCAATCTCAACTAGTTGAAGTCCCTTGCAAATTAATCTTAAAACAGCGATTGTGATGGTCAGAAAAGAAACCCTCAGTTTCATCATTTGCTCGCGTCCTGTTGCTAACAGCGTCCCAAAGGGAACGCCATGCTGGCAGTACAGACTGAGGCTTTCATGCTTGGTCCAGCAGCTAAAAGCTCTGGATGAAATCATCTCCCCCTCCAGATTATGGCATTCATTACTTCTGAAAAGCGCTTGGCGTGAAAAGAGAAGGATGGAGGGAGAAATAATGAAAGAAGGAGAAGCTGTAATATTCTGCCAAAAATGGATTCATCTGAGGAAGTGGCACACATCTGTTGGTAAACGTATGGACAAAATGAAATGTAAGTGTGTGTGTGTGTGTGTGTGTGTGTGCGTGTGTGTGCGTGTGTGTGATGAATGAAGGAGAGGAATCAAAGACTAACAAGGAGAAGATGCAGGAAGACATTCACAAGTGGATCATGTGGAGAAAGAGAAAGAAAGAGATCAGTCCTGTAGAACTGATTTAGTTTGAATGAGACATTCTTCATCTCTCTTCACAATATGTCTCCTCATTTCAGCCATCAAAGCTCTTAATTTTCCATCCTTTTTTCTCTCCAATGTTTGACTCTCTTTTTATTCCTCTTAATTTATGTCATTTGTCTGTTTCTCACTGTTCTTATTCCAGTAAAATATAATTTTTCTCTTTCTTCTTTGCTCTCTCTAAAGACCAGGAAACATAATCCGATCCTTCCTATTTCAGAGTTTATGGAATAGGAAGAGAGCCCTCTCGATTCTGCGACCCAGCAGGACGGCAGTTTGGAATGTCCCATAGGGAATAGAAAGCTTTTTCTTTATTTATCTATATATATATTTTAAAATGGGTGTGTCCAAATTCATACCAGTATTTTTATTACAACATCCTCAATATGCATGAGGATGTTCTCAAGCTTTCCATAAAAGCAAGCCTTGTTGTGCCCACAACAGATATCCTTTAAGGTGTTCCTTGTTTGTTCAGGCTACATGTTTTTAGTTGTTAATGTGCTTAATCTTTTTGTCAAAGCTGTATTCTTTGTTTAGATTGCCACAAGGGCGCAAAAAAAAATCCAAAGCCAGCTACTGGACAGAGTCTCAACATCAGATGTCTTATCATCCTGATGAGGTGTTCTGGCTACCATGTCAAGGCACTGTCACCAACATTATCCCGAGCACTCAAAAGTTGAACTCCTTATCCATAACAATTAACAAAAATTGTCACAATGCAAAGACAATCTACATGCACAGCAGCTAGTTGAAGTCCCTTGCAAATTAATCTTAAAACAGCGATTGTGATGGTCAGAAAAGAAACCCTCAGTTTCATCATTTGCTCGCGTCCTGTTGCTAACAGCGTCCCAAAGGGAACGCCATGCTGGAAGTACAGACTGAGGCTTTCATGCTTGGTCCAGCAGCTAAAATCTCTGGATGAAATCATCTCCCCCTCCAGATTATGGCATTCATTACTTCTGAAAAGCGCTTGGCGTGAAAAGAGAAGGATGGAGGGAGAAATAATGAAAGAAGGAGAAGCTGTAATATTCTGCCAAAAATGGATTCATCTGAGGAAGTGGCACACATTTACATTGGTAAACGTATGGACAGAACAAGCCCCCCAAGGGGGTAAAAGAACTCCAAAGCAAGTGGATGGACACAGTCTCAACACAATATCATCTTGTTAAGGTGTTTTGTCTACCATGTCAACCTATTCTCATGAACGGGTTTGTAGGAATAAAAGTTTTGCACACTAAAATGTATGATATTAAATGAAAACTAGGAGGCCACTGGCTGCTCATCTGACATTAGCTACAGAGCTCGATGTTACAAAGCGGCAGTTGCTACTGGGCTCTGCATGGTGCTCTGTCAGGTCGGTAGTAGTTGGTGGTTCATTTACCCGAGAATAGGTGACTGTGTGCCAGCTACAGATTACCGTGAGTTGCCGGTCATTGTTGGTGGTTCAGTTACTCCAGAATAGCTTATTGTGAGGCTTAAAAGTCCTGTGTGTGAACAGGATTTTTGACTTTCTTCACTAGTTAGTTGCTGGTTTTTTATTCTGCCGTATAGTGAGACACAGCAGCCAGTTCTGAGATTGAACATGCCCAGGCTCGCTCTCTCTCTCTCTCTCTCTCTCTCTCTCTCTCTCTCTCTCTCTCTCTCTCTCTCTCTATATATATTTTTCTTTGGGGTTGAAAATCAAGCTGTTCCACTTAGTGTTCCCCCTAGAGGCCTGGAGAACTTCCACTGTGTAAAGTGGATGCAGCATTTTGGATGCAGCCAGGATGTGCAGAACCAGTGGAGTATTAACATGTTTAACAAATGCAGCTGGTGTCATGATTTTCAGACACATACAGTACATCACTAGTGAATACTGCCGTCATCAAAGACGTTCCACTTCCGGGTTTGTTGGAAATCACGCCGGATTTCACTCTTTTTAGGTGGGATGTCTGCACCTTCCGCTTTCTTTGTGTTGGCATTCTAAACTTTGGTTGATTCCTTAGATCTCTGCAGAGTAAATCCAGACCGCTTTCTATACTATCTGTCCAATCTGAGTTTTCTGATGCACAACTAAAACAACTTTTGACAGTAAATGTAAATGGACTTTTCTTATATAGCGCTTTTCTAGTCTTAACGAATACTCAAAGCGCATATACATACTGTAGTACAGGAACCAGTCAGCATTCACACACATTCATACACTGTGGCCAAGGCTGCCGTACAAGGTGCCACCTGCTCATCAGATAAACACTCACACACGTCTACACTCCGAAGGCGCAGCATCGGGGGGAACTCGGGGTTCAGTATCTTGCCCATGGGCACTATGTAAAAGCACTTTGAGTAGTCGTGAAGACTAGAAAAGCGCTACATAAAATACAACACATTTACACACATGGAGCTGCAAAGCCAGGGATCGATTCACCAACCTTCCGATTGGCACCAAAACAAGTTCCTTCCCAAGGCTATTTTGCAGGGGCACTGTTGCTTCTTCCGAGGAATTGGGCTGCCCAAGACAATTGTGATCGGTTTAAATAAATAAACCAGAGCTCATTATTCTCCCACCCCGGAATGCTGTGTGGACAAGCCATACCTTCCCCCGCAGCATTGTGAAGGGAGGTCTGGCAATGCAAGACTATGGATATGCTAATGCAATGCTTATTTGATATGCTGTATTTATATGTAGCACTTCTTGTTAATGTTCTTACTTTTCCATCTTACTTTAAGATGCCTTGTTTGTAAAACACTAACACGTTGATTGGTATTGAATTGATTTTCATTGTAGAGATACAGTACATCTGAACTAAACAATGCATCTTAGATAAAAAGGTTCATGTTCATGATGCAGTTCATTGAAGGTTGGTGGCCTGTGAAGAAATGCTCCAGGTGAGAAAACATGTGTTTTGAACTACAGAGACTGTTATTATATTGTGTAGCAACTAAACCGATTAGAGTATTGCACTTACCTCACCTTGAGTGTTTTGATTCCCGGAGCTTTCCATTACAAATAGTCAGATCAAATGGTATTGTAAGGTGACTTGAAATAAGTGGAGGTTTGTGCTTGTCTGACACTTCAAACAACTTGAGAAACATGTATCATTTTTCCATTACAATAACCCTATGCATCAGACTGCATGTGAACTGTGCTGGCACAATGATTATTTTAAAAACACAGTATTCAGAGCAGCAGAGCCGTGCCGCTGAGGCTGAACGTTTTAAAACATGGATAAAAGGATCTTGTCACTTAAGACTGATTACATGGTTTCAGTATTGCAGAGCCGATATTTGTGAAACGCTCGCTCGTTCTCGGTCCCGCCTTCTCTGAGAGCTTTTCTACAATACTTATGTGCACTATTTATTCTATTTAAACCAAACCCTATGATGACTGACTGACTGACTGACTCTTTCCATGTAATTCATAAACGAGTCCCGCTGGGATTTCTCAGATAGGTGCTCTACTTAGTGAACCATTTTGCTGCAGTTAAGGGGTCAGCTTTGAAAATGCGTGGAAGGATAATGACTGGGTTTGTGTGTGTGTGTGTGTGTGTGTGTGTGTGTGTGTGTTTGTGAGGGAGTGAGTGTGTATGTGAAAGAGATCTTGTGCAACCATGTGTGTGTTTGTCTCTGTATGTGTGTGCACGCATCGATTTTCAGGGCTTCTCCCCTGGGAAGCTGATTTTCTGGGCAGAGAGACGAGCACCCCCTGCAGAGTTAAATCTTATGTTTCTAAAACCTTTACACAGTTTCTCTACTTTTTAGTTATCCCATCCTGTACAATAAATCCCTCCCTCCTCTTTTGCCCGAACCCCTTCCTTGCAGTTCTTTCAGCTGTTGTCCTCTCGCCATCCTATCTCCTATTTGTCCCTTTTTTTTATCCCCAGCTGCCCTTGTCCTCCATTGCCAGCCATTAGCTGCACATCTCTGGCTGTTTTTGTTTCCTCTCCCCGCTCTGTTCGCCTTCTCTCCTTACGGCCTCTTGCAGATGTCGGATCAGACAGAACAACATGACTCACAGAGAAGGGCTCAATTCCCTTTGGTTCCCCATTGGGTATCAAACAGGACTGTGTAATGTGTGTAGAACCTTAAACCTTCGCTGGAAACAAGAAACACTGACAGAGACTAAACTGTGGTTGTGAGACAGGTCAAACATTCCACAAGAGGACTGCAAAGGCCTCGTGTGAAATGCAATGTATTTAAGATTTAGTGCCTGAAATGGTAACTTACTTTGCAGAAAAACACCATGTAGTATTATAAAGAAGTTATGAATTAAAAACAAAAGCAATTTGTACAGACTTAATGCTTGGTGTTCCTAATTGTGTCAGCAAACACTGATACCAAAAAATATGTACTCTGAAGTCTACAGTCTGAGTATCTTTACTTTAGAACTGATTGAACACTGTAGGAACTGATCTGGGTTACAAGTCAGTAACTTAAATTAGAAATTATAAGACAAAAATATTTAGTTTTACGATATCTTAGGAATGCTCGGCATGTGTAACAGAAAATCCATGGACTTTCTTACTTTTTCAGAATTTTAGAATTTATAAATGCAAAACAAGCATAGAGTACAGAAAAATCTACATTTATGAAAATCTATCACTATGAAAAGGCAGAGAAGCATTTTGGAGTTCAAATCTGTGGAAACGAATAAGCAAATAGGTGAAAAAAATGATCCAAAGAGTCCAATTAACTGGGCAAGGGGGCGGTAGGGGGTCAGATATGATTTAAAGTGGCAGAGAATGTCTGGATAGACTATCCTAAAGTATTCAAACTCTGGAATAAACATCCCCAAAACTTCATTGGACTTGTTTTTAACTTTTCACTTCAAAATACATCTGTTTGTCTAAATCTGGCATAAAAAATGTATTCCCTGCAGATTAAATGATGATGCTAATACTAATCAACAGATGTGCGTTGTCCATGATAAATCAAGTTTTAATGTTTCTCCCTGATGCCATTTTGATAAGACTTCATCATCAGACAGAGCCCACAGAATGCAGATGAAAACAAAAATTAACAAACAATGCAGGCATTTCAGGAATGAACAGAAAAAGATTGATTACTCAGACATACAGCAGATTAGCAAAGAAATCCAGTAATCATGGAGTATAGCTATTTATAGCTATATGACATCTGGTGTTGTTCAAAACAAGATTTTAATGTTAAAAATCTTGATAACTGATGGCCAAAATTGTAATACCTCCATCTGGTTGACCATTTTAGTGATGTGGAGGGACAGTTACTTGCAGAAACTAAAGCAGCTGGGACATCTGGGTTGAATGGGTTGCAGAGGAAAGGGGGGAGCACACCATGATATATGGTGGCCAGTCATAGAGAGAAGTATGCCATTGTAACATTAGACTATTACACTAATCCTTTCCATTTAGACACACTTCAAAGAGATGCTTAAAAAGTAGAGAATGAGCCCAGAGGGGTGTTAGGGTGTCAGGGGCAGTGTTTATGTAAGTGTGTGTGTGTGTGTGTGTGTGTGTGTGTGTGTGTGTACATTCTTTGCTATAATGGGTTTGCATCTGTGGGGCTGTTAAAATCTCTGTGTCAATTGAGGGTGTATGGGTGTGTTGTTCAAAGAGGTGAGGACTTGACCCCCGAGATTAATCGTAAATCTTAACCATGGAGAAATGTGATCCATAACACACAAACACACACACACACACACATACACACACACACACACACACGCTGGTGGCGGGTGTAGAGGAAGCAGTTGGGTGTCCAGACGGTATTAACAGTATTTTTAGCTTTCCTCAACGTGAGCTAAACAAAGACTGCCTTTCACATGCCCTGTCTGGCCTCCCTGCCTTCCATTTTCCTTCCTCCTCCCTCAGTCTCCTTTTCTTGTTTTCTTTTCTCTCCCCACCCCCCTTCATTCTTCCCTGCACGTGCTTTTTTATCCTTCTCTGTCCCAGTCATGTTCATTTTCTTTAACCCCCCCTTCCTCTCTCCATCCCATCCCTCTCCTCCCTGAAGGCCCATTCATCCCACAGTACCTTAATAAACCCTGCCTCTTTCTTGTTCTCCCTCCAGTCACAGGCTTCTTTCTCTTTCTTTCCCTCTGTCTTCACCAAGACCCCGCAGCTCTTGCTAAATAAACACCGGGTGCACAGCTGGTGACCAGGTTTTATATTTCCCCCTTTTCAAATCCCCCTTTCTCTTTCCCTCTCTTCCTTCTCCCCTCTACTCTTTCCTACCATCCTCCCCGCCTTCCATACTCGTTCTGTGTTAGAAGCCTTCAGAAACTTCGCAATTACACATCCAGTGATCACAGTTATTGCCATAATGGAGGGCTATTGGACAACTGACAGAGTTTTGTCTTTAGCCTTGGGGACACTGTGATTATTACTGGAGGGCCGGCATTGAAGATGTAATCGGACCGACAGGATGACTGTTTTCAAATGCCACGTTTCGACTTTAATGGCTTGAAACAACATATGGAGTCAGCTTGGATTCACCCAGTTTTACAGTGAAAAGTGTCCTCATATTCATAGAAACCTGAAGAATAACTGCTGAATAACTTCTGCATTACATTCCACTTGTCTGTTGTCCATGCATGCTCAGTATGCTTCGAATGTTATAATTTTTTTAATGCAAAATACAGTTAAATATAGTTTGCTTGCCATGGCTAGGGTTGTTCATGTGAAACAAGTATCAGAGTATCCAGTTGACTATGCTAGTGACAAACAAAAACCCTGTATTTATCAATTTTTTGGGCAATCAAGTTGAAAGCTCTGTAGTTGGGAGCAGTGATGTCACAGTGTGCTGACATACACTTATACATCACTACAGCAAGGTGAGAAGTTTAACCACTGGAAGTTAGCAAAAACAAGATTTTTTACAAAAAAGCTGTGAATTGACATTTTATTTACACAGCCTAATCATTTAAATATTGAGAAAAGTATCTCTTAATATGGAGAAGAGAAACCTTTAGTCTACACAGAGTGAAAGTGTGACATTTACTGATGTAATTGGCTATGGATTTGGCTCTCACACTCTTCACCTTCTACTGACACATTTTTATGTTATGGCTGACAACGAGGTCCTGCCATGCATTTTGAAACCACTAAGCTCTTTTAACGATTACTGTGCTGAACAGAACACGTCTGCAAGAGAATTGCATATAGAACTGTGTTAATCACACGTACCGACGTTCAAACACAGGACTCAGCAAACCAACAGCAAATAAAAACCACACCTGAAGACACAAATGTGTACAGTATCCCTGGCATGTACACAATCAAATAAACTGGCACATAAAAAGACAACTTGCAGTCACAAACACAGTCACACTCACTCAGACCTTCTTTTGAGATAAGGCTGGGATCGGTCAAAGCTGGCTATATCGCAACCCAACCGGGTTCAGCTGCCGGCATGGACTGTGTGTGCATTTCAAAGAGATCAAGTGTGTGTGTCCAGACTTACCCAAGTGTGTTTGTTCCTCACTCCCTCTTCTTCTGTTTCAAAGAGAGTAAGCTGAGAGGTGTTATATTATAAGAAAAGAGCTGAAATAAAAACAAAACCTGATCAGTGGGACAGAGTTCAGCAGGCTTAGACTGTGTTTTGGATGACGTTTTCTTTGATAACCATATCTCTTCTGCCTTACAAGGGTATTATTTGTGAGTGTATTTAGTCCTTATAAATCCCATTGTAACACCACCTGGCTTGGCCTCCCTTCTTAGAATGTGTCTCAGCACTAAGATCATGTTTGTCCCTTGACGAGGGGAGTGAAAAAGAGGAGTACTACTGGACTTTTGGGAACCGCTACCCACGCAAGAGTCTGGCTGTTGAACCGTTATTAAAATCAAAAGCAAGAGTCTGCTAGGTGATGTTTCCTGGATGTACAGTGTGTGTGGGAGCCACAGAAGTGATGCTCTGCAGAACTCATTTAGATCATGCAACCTTCACAGTTTAATTCATAAATATCCTGCAGTTAAACTTGATTAGTTGTATCACGTGAAAATATGACCTAATCTTCTTGATAATTCTTTATTTTTTATATAATTATTTACAAAAAAATATTGCAAATCCCACCTTAGCAGGAAGGGAAAAAAGGATGAGTAATGGTCAACCTTAAGGCATCCGTAGCTTTCTGAATAGTCATACTTTGACCATCATACGTATTCTTAATGTGCCCAAATACAAATTTATTTAATTTTATACTCGCACATAAGAGCTTAGCTTGGTCTCAAAAAATTGGTCCGACACAGTGACTGAAATTATGAGTCCAAGCCCGATTTTATTGTTTTTTAATATGTGGGCCGGTATAACTAGAGATGTTCCGATACCAGCAGGGCCTAAAATCAACACCCGATCACCTGCCAAATGCGGGTGAATTTTGCAATAGGCGTGTAACACTGATATGATGACAAAAAGTGTGTGACTCAAACATCTCACATTTACCAAGAAAACGTACAGTAACAGACCGTCCTGCCAGCCTGTATACGTTCTGCCAGCCAGAACGTCCCTGCTGTTTCAATCCTGTCGGCTCGCTGCAGCGGGCGGGGCTGCTGCTCCGTTCCCCCCCGCGACTAACGCACACACATAAACACATACAATCCCACACAGTGGATGCGGAATAAAATGCAGATGAGATGTACAGGATGACCTAAATTGAGGACAGCCCCCCCCCCCCCCCCCCCCCCCCCCCCCCCCCCCCACTACATCATGTGATTGTGCAATGTCCACGAGTAGGCTACCATGAATAGGACAGGATAGGATCATAGAGACACAGCAATTCCTGTTTTTCACACGACAGCAAGGTGAGTTTGTTTTATGTGGCAAAAACAAACTCACCTTGCTGTTGTGTTGTGGCGATTTAGTGACGTGTTGTGTGATTTGCTGTTGTGTTGTGGTGATTTGCTGTTGTGTTGTGGCGATTTAGTGACGTGTTGTGTGATTTGCTGTTGTGTTGTGGCTATTTAGTGACGGGTTGGGTGATTTGCTGTTTCCTTGTGATAGGCTACCGTGTTCTGGCGAATTGCTATCATGGTTTGCCCTTCAGGGCCACTGTATAAAACAGTACCAGTTAAAGTGACTGCCCACTTACTAAAAACAAAACTAGCAACAACAAATCAAAATGTCATCCAATGTCAACTCTATACAAACTGCTGTAGTCAAACAACAACATTAAACACTTCTGTTTGCTGTGCGTCAATAGCAATTATATGGATTGTCCTTTTATTTTAATTGGAGAACATTAATCAGTTCTCTCAGATTGAACAATCTGCAGAAAACTACACAGAAAAACCTTTGTACTGAAGTGTGTTAAGACATTTTCTCTGCCAAATGCGGCAGCATAATTTGAGGCATGCTATGCATGGCCCTACATGTCTCTCTCTGTTGGTTTAGGTATTTCTTTAGCATGAGCAACAAAACACTCAAGCTTCCAGTACATGGCTAATTCTTAATCCTTATCATTAAAGCTCCCCTTCCATTTCAAGCAGACAGATTTTGTTTTACTTGTTCATATAATTATTGTAAAGATGGGTGTCACCTTTTGATAGGCCTCTCATTGGAGACAAAAGTTCTCATTTTAACTGAAATTGCAGTTCATTTTCTGCAGTAATGATTCATATTTGTGATAAGCTATGAACTTTAAATCGATTTTTTCATTTAAGTACTGCTAACTTCTATGACCTCAATAATGGAACTTTTAGGATTAAGGATTTCATAGTGTGTTACTTATTTTACCGCAATTTAGAAAACTTGTGAAAAGCTTCATGCTGCTTTGTGTCACCGCCGAGCTGTCTGCAGTCGGTCAAACAGGTGATTGGGGCAAGAGTGTGACATTATAGCTCTTGGGTTTTACTTTATGGGCTGAGAATGATGGGCGAAATACAACCTTCTCTTATGTGAACACAATAATTGGACATAAAGTGTACACGTGCAGCTGCAGACATATAAACCACAGCAGAAGTAAGGCCGTAACACCTGGAAGATGATTTTCGATCGTATTTATGGATGTTGAATTTGGAGTTCTTGTTTCCTGAAAGGCATCTTTTACATAATTACATAAAACCATTGTTTAAAAGCTTAACGCCACCAAATAATGATGGTAATGTCAATTGCAGCACTTATACACTGCATCCTGTCTTTCTGGGATATGTGCAAACATCACAACATTGAACTTTTCAAAAGGGGGTTGAAGGAATGAAAGAGGGAGGAAACAAGTCTGCCACAGGTGGAAAAATTCCTCATAAAAATCCTATTTAGCATGGCAGCATGTAAATGGAAATATCAGTGGAATCTTGATTAACTTTGATTAGCCTCGTAAACAGTATAGTGGGAGTATTGTCTTTTTCAGAACAAAGGGCAAAAACTGAATATGATTTGCTTGTAGACGTCAGTGTTACAAGCCTGTTCCACAACTGGAAACTGAGCTCCGTGTCCTGTAGTCTGAACAGCTAAGGCGGACCTGAGCAGAATGCTCCACTCACAGGTTACATGTAGCAGGCAGCATGGGCATTCACCTTTGCATGGAGGGGTTACACCGACCAAATGATCTCAGTTGTGTGTAAGTAGAACTAGGGTTACCATGCAGAATGTGTTGTTAATATTTTATGGACCTAATCCACAAAGCACACATTTAAAATAAGAAACAGGAACAGGTTTTTCCCCCCAGAGCTGTTTTTTTTTAATTTTACTGAAATAATATCTGACAATGTTCAGCCCCCCATCTCAGCCACGTCCTCTGGATGTGCAGTTGACATATTGGATGATGCGTTTCTGCTGGCTTTATCGGACCGGGACCTCCAGTGCACACTGGAGAGTATCGAGCAGCAGGGATGAGAGTCAGCACCTCCATGACTCAGACCATGGTTGTCTGCAGGAAAGTGAGAGTGAGATGGAGCATGATACCGACAGGTGGATTGTTGCCGCTTCTGCAGTAATGTGGATTCTGTACTGGACTGTCATGGTGAAGATGGGAGTTACTCTAAGCCTGATTTGGCCGTGAGCTTTGGGTACAGACCGACTGAGAGAATGAGATTAAAGATACGAGTGACCGAAATTAGTTTCCATCACTGGATGGATGGGCTCAACTTTAGAGACAGGTGTGGGATCCTGGATTGGGCTAAAAGGAGGTCAAAGTATAACAATTGCCAGTTAGTTTTGAAAAGGGTTGAAGTGGTTTGGACATTGGATTAGGATGCCACAGGCTTTCCTGGGAAGGCATTCTGGGCACATCCAACTGGGAGGAGACCGCGGGGCAGATCCAGAACACACTAAAGGGATTACAAATCCCGTCTGACCTGCAATCGCCTCCGGATCCCCCGTGGAAGAGCTAGAGGACGTGGCTGGGGAGAGGGATGTTTGGGCTACCTTCCTTATTTGCTGGTTGCCATGGCAACATTTCCCCCCCCCCCAAAATTCTTACTAGAGTAGTACGCCCATGTTTCTAGTTCCATTAGGGTAAAGGAACGTATGTGCCTTTTTAGCACACAAAGATTGAAATGTTGCAGAATGTCAATTGAAATAACTTGCATTTATCAAACTGCCAACTTCAGTGTAGATCTTACAAAACTGTTTTCTTAATCTACTCTGGGCTGAGTTTTCCTAGTAACCTTACCAAAAAGGTTCAGGATGCTGCAAATTTTGCTATAATATGAAAATGGGTGGCGGATTTAAGACAAAAAAGAATGATTTGAACACGTCTGTCAGTGGCTTGTTGATCTTTACATTGTTAGTTAATTTTCTATCCTGGCCTGGGACACACAGTTATGATGTATAATAAAGGACTTGTTGGTCTTTAACTTATCCTTGCACTAACAATAACTAGTGTAGCGGTGCTCAATTTAGGTCATCCCATATGTCTCATTTCTGGTTTTTCCTGCATCCACCGTGTGTGTTTGTGTGTGTGTGTGTGTGTGTGTGTGTGTGTGTGTGGATTCAACAGCCCCGACCCCTGCAGAGCGGACAGGATTGAAACAGCAGCCACTTCCGCGACAAGTAAAGAAAAAAAGAATGTTACAGCGTACATTGATGTTAGAATGTATACAGGTTGGCAGGACGGCCTTTCGCTGTAAGTTTTGCTGATAACGTGTCCACACTTCTTAAGTAAAGAAGAAGAAGATAAAGGGAAACGCACTGTCTCAGGTCACATACGGGCACGAGGCGACATTGCAAATGGGTTTTAACACGCTCCGAACCGAGACAAGCGAACCGGTTCAGATGTTTTTTTCATAAACCGTGCTACCATATATATGTATATATATATATATATATATATATATATATATATATATATATATATATACACACACACACAGACACACTAGACACATTTGTTCAAGCACCTACAATAATCTTTGCTGACTTCTATCAGAATGGATTGAATCTGAATTTTAATATCAAATGTACCTTTTAACAGGGTTATGTAGCTGACTACAATATAGCGTTCATATATAGACACTCAATCCTGTCAGTGTGAGGGCTTCCTGGGAGAACAGATTTGTTGAGTTGAAGACAAAGTTAATAAACTGTGGTAATCCCCAGTGTACATGTAAAGTGATAATCATCTCATTTTACAGAATGATACCCTGCCACTGTGGTGTAAGTGCACATGCAAGCTGAACTAAGAGGCCTCATCACAAACAAGCAATGAAGCATGAAAAACAACAAGACACTAACTCCCACCACCTTCTGTCCAAATCACACCCATTCATATCCCAGCATGCAGCAGCGTACTCTCTTTTACATCCCAAATGTGCAAAACAACTTTCATTTTATGGGCATCAGAAATAGCCTGTGGGGAAATATGTAGTTTAGTATAAAAAAAACAAAAAAACAACTGCAATAATCAAGTTGGGAAATTATTTAGGACACACAGGCGCCAGCACATAAAAGCAGTGACACACACATAACCACACACACACACACACACACACACACATGATTAAAATGTCCAAGCAACAGGAAAGTAATAATAATGGAGCATTTGTTTTTCTTTCATGATGATTAGTTAAACTGTTAGATTAATGGCCACGCAGTTGCTGTTGGCCAGGAATAATGTTTGGTTGATTGAAGAAGTGAAAGAAAAAGATTTTGCTTAGTTGTTAATTTAGCTGAGAGTAAGAATCCAAGGTTGAAGAAAAGAGCAGGAAAGTTGGGTTTGCAAGCTTCAAGCTCTGACTGTGATTTACGCCCATTTTGGAGTGGAATCCTTTTCCTGAAGGTCATTAAAAATGTATCTAGCCCGGTAAAGTTTTGGCACTCAGATGACTCACAATGCTTTTGTGGCAACATTTGTTTTAATACTTTGCTTTCAATCATTTTTGAAGACCTGTTTTTCAGATTTTTGACATCACTAGAGAATGTGCAGAGAGGAGAAAACCCAAACACCTTCTAAAAAATACATTTGGTAGTCATTATCAATGAAGGACACTCCGAAAACGGGCTTTAACATCATAATGAGCTCCTCCATCCCCTGGTTCATTTTTGACACAGGGAAAAATTGAAAATCATTTTTTTTGTCATCAATGTATTATAATTCAATTCAGTAACAGCTAAATAAATATCAGACTGTGAATACTTCAGAAGTGTTTAACATTTAACGTTGAAAATATTGAAAGTGTGTAATGGTCTGTTGTGTGTTTAATGTGTTCCTGCATATCGTGTACTTTCTGAAAATGGAAGATTTATGACTTGTTACCAGTAAGATACATCCAGCATTCAACTACACAGCAGTGAACCTCATCCTGTCTGGCTCTGCATGGACATGTTTGTTTATTTATTTGAAGATTAAAGGTCAAGCCTTCACAGCTCCATTAGCTCTGCCTGTGATTACAGAACTACAGTTACAGCACCTAACCGCTGGTGCTGTGTATATTATGCAGATGAAGTTGGCTAATAGAGCACCGGGTTTGTCTTTAGAAGAAATGCAAGTCAGTGGCTTGATATTAAAAGCATGACATTATTCTGATGAGTTATCAGCAAGCCAATTTACAGAAAACGTGTTTTCTTTCACGACTGATCAGATATTTGACAGGGTTCAGAAACACATACCATAACCACCATAACACTTCATTTCTAGACTGCTTGGAATTGGTCTCCTTGTTAATCACCCAAATCAGAGCGTTAACAAGAGCGATAAATGTGTTTAATTCGAAAGCACCGGCTATTATAAAGCTGCCCGACTCTTCCTTCATGGCTTCTTCTGGCACGACACAACCGTCTGCCTGTCTGAGCATTCTTCTTGTTTGGCACTGAACTAAAATAAACCCAAACCCAAACTCTAGTCCTTTCTTCTTTTTTCAGCCCTTACAACAAAACGTAGACAACAGAGCAAAGGGCACATAAGAGACCGTAGGAAAAAAAGACAAAATAATGGCTGAAAAAAGAAAAAAGAGAGAAATGGCATGGGCATTATAAATAGAAGGTTAGGAAAGAGCCATGGAGAGGAGAAAGAGATGAGTGAAAGAACAAATGTGAGGTGGTTAAAAGATAAAGAAGAAGAAGAACGGAGAAGAAAATAGCTGGGCTAATATGGTTTCATTCTGGTCTAGTCTTGCATTGCCAGACCCATTCCACAGCGCTGTGGAGACACAAACATATAGCGCTCTGGGTTCTTTCATCTTGGGCAGCACTAAAGTTGTGGTTGCAGCAACACTGGCTTTGCAAAATACTCTCGGAAAGGAACTTGTTTTGGTGGAACATTTGCACCCTGCAAAAGAAAACGCCCCATTCAATAATTACTGGAGTTACCTGTTCACACAATACAGTAACGTGAGCTATTAGCTGGGTACATGGTTAAACAGAATTTGCTATCACTGTGTCCTTCATCGTCAAATGTCTCAGTTAGAAAGTAAATGCCGTAAATGTATATTTTGTAAATCTTTACCATCACTCCCCAAAAGGACCAAGCAGGTCTGCCTTATTGCATAATCCAAATTTTCTTCAAAAGTTGCCATCTTCAGCATGTAGCTTTCGAGTTTGTTCCTGTTTTGTGTAGCAAAGGGATTTTAGGAAAGACAACACACAGAGAGCGGGTAGGTGAGGGTCAAAGCCTGACAGCCTTTATCCTGGAAATGTACTTTTGTTGAAATGTACTTTTGTTGAACCAGACTACATTCTGGCTAATTATCTCATTTTAAGATCAACATTTGAAGTATTTCTCTCAAAAAATGCCAAATGCCCAACAACTGATGACTTTACCACCCACTAAAAGAACCCAACAGCAGTGCTGAAGTAACTTTCACCAAAGGGCGTATAACAGCAGTCCTAAAACAAGGATTCAGAACCCAAAATGTCAGTTTTTACAGGGGCTCAGAGTAGCAAAAGCCCCTCGATTGAACCCAAGATGATTTAGTCTCTCATTGCCAGACCTTCTTCTACAGCACTGCGGAGGAGGGTCCTGTTAGTCCACACAGCATTCTGCTATGGGAGAAAAAAGTGCTCTGGTTTACTGGCATTTCTTCAAACCAATCCCAATTGTAATGGGCGCAGCTTAGCATAGGACAGAGCAATGGCGCCTCTGCAAAATAGCCTCAAGAAGGAACTTGTGTTGGTGGAACGCGTGAAAGTTAACGAAACAGTGCCTGGGTTGGGTATAGGACACTTTGAGAGTTTATTGTAAAATAATTCAGCACCAGCTAACTGTGTCTTGGGTACTTTTATGCAAACAACCTCACAGCAGAAAGTCGCTGTATTGTTATTAAAGAACTGGTTTTAAACTGCACAGTTGTGAGCCATGTTTCCTGATATTGATTGGTTCTGTCATCCATGTTAATGGGCCCGTGCATCAACTAGCCCTGATTGCATCATACAATTTACCAACCAATTACTCATAAATCCCTGGCAGCTAGTGGAAAATAAAAGGGTGAAATTGCAGTTCAAATCTATCATTGTCAAATCTCACTCATAGAGCAAACCTAGAATAGAAGAATTGTGTAAAGTGAAGTACCTCATAAGCCGCAAGACCAAATGCCCTTTTACATACCTTCTGGGGTAATTTCCAGAATGTAACTACAATATGATATCCATAAATAAGTCTGTGGGCTGAAATAAGCTGAGGGTTATGAAGTTTAAATATTCCAAATTTTTTCTATCTCATTGATAACAGCCAGAGTTGATAAAAAGAAACCTAAAAGGCCTTTGAAATAACATTTGGCTGAATCTAGCCCCTTGAGACACAGGTTTTATTGCTTGGTGTACTTGCTCAAGTTTTGTTTTTAAATTAAAAATTCATCTGTTTCACCTACAGGCCAATAGTTTCACTCACTGATAGTCACCCTCCTATCGATGACTTTGTGACTTAAATCCGAGAGCTTGATACATTGAGTAAATGTTCAACTTCCCTCCTAGTTCCCTTAAGCACAGGAATTTGACTGCATGCAGACTGCATGAAAAATGCACCGGTGGCTTCTCTGAAATCTAGTAAAAATTAGAACTACAAGGAGGTGGGCTACTTGGAAAGAGGAGTGTTTCCTTTTTGTTCACACTGTAGTTTGGATTATCACTACAGTAAGTATGAAATCAAAGAATGTGACACTTAGATGTGTTTCATCAAAGTTTGGTCAATGTTCTTGCAATTCAGACACCAACGTTGTGCTCTTTATTGTGAAGAATGTTTGTTGCACTTTTAATTTGTTTCATTAGGACTCTAACTTATTCTGACTCTTAATGAAGCTACCGACGTATTAGCCTTCGCAGGTCTGACGTGGTAAAGAAACTATCAATAATGGGGCACATCAAGATAATGGACACCATGGCAGCAGTTGGAAGTCACTGTCTACACACACGTCTCTGTCAGTATGGGTTTGTGACGGAGACTGTATGTGTGGGTGTGTATGTGTGTATGACAAGCCTTTTGACAGTGTCAGCTCTGTGTGTGTGTGTGTGTGTGCGTGTGTGCGTGTGTTTTTATACATGGGTTTTTAATGTGTAGGTGCATGACAAAGAGTTGTCAAGCATGCATGTGAGTGTGTGTGTATGTGCGTCTGTAGAGGAGGGTGTTAGGACAGTTGACAGTGTTGAATGCGTGAGTGTGTGTTACGGAGAGATGAGGCATTTAACCGTGTTGAATGGGAGTTCAGCTGGCAGGGTTAGTTTTAAAGACAGTTTCTTTCTGAAAACTACATAAAACCCAGAAAAGTATCTTTCAATATCCTGTTACTGGGATACTTTTTTTTCAGTTTCTTCAACTGACAATAGCTTCCTACTGTATCACCACAATATCTGATTGTCTGACTTTGTATCCCATTACGTGTCAGCCCACAGCATGGTAATGGACCGGGTTTGGATGCTCACTCAAGGTTTTTCATGGCACACAGTCACTTTAAGGGAAGATAATCTTTGAAAAAGCCCTTTATAAGACATAGTGGTAACGCTGCTTAGTATGTATACTAAGCAGCGTTACCACTATGTCTTATAAAGGGCTTTTTCAAGGATTATCTTCCCTTACAGTGACTGTTTAATGACTGCATTGTCTTTAACACTGTGTGTCATTTTGAAGCCCCACTGCTTTGTTCCAAAGGAACCATAAACCTACTTTGTCATCAACAATGTATAATCACAATATTCAAAGCATAACCACTTTTTCTTGTTAATTTTCTGTCTAAAACGTATCTTGTTAAACTTCTTCTTTAGAAAACAGGACTAGGTGTTTTTTTTCTTCCACTCTGATAGCCACGGATAACAGATCAGACTAAAACAGAACAAAAAGTTTGGATTAACTTGATAAAACAATCAGATCATGTAAAGAGACTTCTTCCCATACCGTAAGTAACAAAACACTTGGGGTAATCTGCAACATTTACATTCAAATCAGTCAACGCTTTGTTATTAACGGGTTTGTAGGATATCACATGAAAAGTTGTGCCCACTCAAACATCTGATATCATAGGGAATTTAGGAGACAGCTGGCTGGTAACGTTACATTGGCTACAGAGCTCCGTGCTACAGAGACTCTGGTTATTTTTTTTATTTTTTTTTTACCTTTTTCTGATTCAATTTATGCTGGAAAGATGTTTATGTAAAGTGAAACAGATCCAAATATAAAACATATGGAATATATTGCAGTAAGGCTCTCAGTCATTCTGTAGCTATTGCTTTCATCTATTTATTCTCCTGTAGATCGATTTTTCTAATTATATCCGAGTCAGCACACATGTAGCCTAGGTGTAGGTGCTCCGCATGATGCTCCGTCAGCTCGGCAGTAGTTGGTGGTTCAGTTATCTAGAATAGGTGACTATTCTACAGCTTTTCAAACATATGGTTCATGAGAACAGGCTGAATAACTCAACAACAGCAGTTCTGTTATTTCTTGACCAAAGGAGTATAAGGAAGAGATTTAGTTGTTGATACAGTTTCTTCACAAGTCACAATTGATCAGATGTGCCTTTGTGTAGACATAGTAGAAACTTCTTTCAGTTTGTACTTTCATCTTGATCGTGTACAGCCCAGTTGCTAATCAAGACATGTAATAAAGCTTTTGTTCCTTATATCCTTTTTTCTCAATTCCTTTCTTACTGCCTCTCTGAATCTCACCTCTCCCCCCCCCCCCCCCCCCCCCCCCCCTTTTTTATAGATCTCCCTCAGCAGACAGAAACAGGACTTGTTAACAAAAGGACAGACCCAGATTGATTGACTCAGCAGGCGAGGAGACAGGCTGCCAATATGAGTAACTCAACACAGAGCCCCGATTCCACACCTTTAAAACCAAACCCACATATGTTACCGTGATAACCACAGACAGTTTAGTTTAGCTCTGTGTGAAAATGAATGAACTTGACATGAAAGACTTGAGACCTGTCTGTGACAGCTCGATGATGCTCGACTAAAGACCAGAATTTCAGTTTAAAAGGGAACTAAAAGGGGGAGCCTACTATCACACGTGCATCTATTATTAGTCCAAACTTTGTTCTGAACGAACAATATGACTAGCTGACTTAAATTAATACCACCAGGGCGACTCAAACAATAAATCTTGTCAGATTTGTTAAAATTCTGCAACAGTTAACTACCAAGACGTCGCCCTGATCAAAGATGGGCTTCAACCTTGCATCCATGTCTTTTGGTAACTTGGGAGCTAGTTAGCGGTTGCGCTTGTTTTCTCCCTTTTTTATTGTCATATGTTTCTTTGAAGAATAAATTCCAGACAGTTCATGCACACTGGTAAACTATTGTGTAAAATCATAATACCCCTGATGACTTATTTTCACTGTGATTATACATCGTTCAGTACTCATATCATGTATCTACTTCATTGCTGTTTTGCCCGTGATCAGAGTAAACAGCAGTCTCTAGGGTAATAGAATGTTAGGAGTCAGAAAAATTATGCTATTCTGTATTAAAATCTTATAAGCATAACAATGGGGTATCCACCACTTGCAATATCAATGACTCCAGCTCTTTGATCAAAGACAGCTTATATGTATCCCCTAAAATGACTGTGTACATACAGAAGACAGCTTGAAACAAAGACCCCCAGTCAGCAATATGTGTTGCATTAACCCTTGTGTTGTCTTCCCGTTGATCTGGACATTTTTAGTTCTTCTGAGTCAAACTTTCAAATAAAAAACCTCATGGTCGTCTTTTTTTACCCTTTTGTGTCTTTCCCCACGATATTTTTGTCACTTTTCAATGTTTTGTCAGCTTTTTCTGAGCCTATTGAAATCTATAAAGCTTTTTTTATTTTTTTTTACATTTGTCACGATTTTGACATTTTTGACACTTTTTGGGCATTTTTGTCACTTTTTTTTACATTTGTCACACACAAGTTCTTTTTTTCCCCAAATGCTGTAAAATTTACAAAAAACACCCAAATTCAATGAAAGTAGTGAACTGATTATTTATTTAACTTGTGAGGTGCATTGTTTGGAACCATCCACGTTACTTTTTTGGACAATTTGTTTGAAAGAAACCCAAATTTGTGATATAAAAACTTGAAAAGTTATCAGATTTGACCCGAAGACAGCAGGAGGGTTAACTTATGTCATTATAAACCCAAATGCTTCAGCCTTATGTAGCACTGATGTGTTATTCCAATGGCCTTGGACACACTCAATGTAAAATGAACACGTTTCTTCCCGACTTGGAAACAGACAGATCCAACACTCTGATCCGTGATACCTTCAGGCAGTTGAATTTAAATGCTAATGCCTTTAGTACCGTGCCAGCAGACAACAATCTTAACTGCCAAGCCAACCAACTACTGACTGCGATACCTACTATAAGGTGACAAGTATAAAAGGAGAAATGAGTAGGGAGAACAGAGCTGTAAAGTTGTTAAGTTGAATTTCGCTGTCTTGGAGGGGGTGAAAGTTTAATGACTGCAAAGGAGTGCCTGCAAACAGAGAATGGGCCGCATTACAGAACCAGCTGATAAAAACCATGGCAGACATAGTGAACAGGACATGCTGTCACTCGGCAACTACCAGCAAGCAAGTTATGTCCCCAGTTGAAGAAGACCCGTAGCTTTGGTCAAGATGCTCAGTGGCCAACAAGAAGACAACAGGCAACCCTCAGTACAAACCAAGGGTTGATGCGTGGACTGTAGAAATAAAGCTAAAACATTTTATCCCGCCCCGGCATGTTAGCAAATAGGAAATTAAAGTACACGTCAAATCATTTTTTTAAGTAGCTCTGTTCACGCTGATATTTGTTCAGCGTGATAAGATGTTCAGGGATGTTCTTTTTTAGTAACAAGTTTTGTTTACATTAGTTAGTTATTGCTATTAAAACAAGGTGAAACGTCATGATTGACAGATGTGATTGACAGAAATTACAAGATGACAGAGCCCGTAACCCAGATATTTTTACTTCACTCTTGTACAGTGTGAGGATATACATCTATTTACAGTCTATGTTACAAACATGTATCACTCTCCACCCCTGTAAGGAATTACTGGAAGTGTACAGTCAAACTGCCGGGGTAAATACTAACAATATTTACTGTACTTTACATAGCTTATCTCCAAGTGCCACCATAGTCATTTAAGATCATGCTTTGCTGTGCCTCATTTGCGAGGTCTGTTTTGGATCAACGTTAGCTTGGATTATTCATTGCTCAAACGTACTCAATTAGTTATGTTACTTTCTGTTACTCAAGTCAAGTCAACTTTATTGTCAATTATGCAACATGTGCCAGACATACAGAGCATTTGAAAATACGTTTCTCTCCAACCCACGGTGCATAAGACACGTACAAACAAGTATAATGTTATATATAAGAAAAATATACAATTAAAGATAAAAAAGATAAGTAATAAATGCAAATAAGATAACTCGAGGAAAGATAATTACCTCTTTTGAAGAGTCCATCATGCTTTTCTAATCCTCCTTGTCCTCCTTGACTACTAGCAGCTGTGTGCACGGAAGCCTTTGTCATGTGGACTTGCCAACTATTTATTAGAAATACTCATTGGGGTGGCATAAACTACGAACTACAGCTCTGCCATATTGAGACCTGCTAAACTGTGTTTTCTTGTTGGAAAACACTGACAAAGATGTATTTTCTATCTATCCTATGTCCAAAACCTTCATACACACGGTAAAATCACCTTCATCTCGAACTCTTTGGCCGTCTAAATGTCCGTTTTGTGGTTTTTAGGGGAAACCTTGGGACACATTTTTTCTCCAACCAACAATGTGCATCTGTTGCTGTATTCAATCGGTTGCACTGCCAACTGTTTCAAGGTCTACTGCAGTTGTGAAAGGATGGTGAGACAAGACAGCGACTCACCCTGAAAGCATGCTACAGTATATAGTCCTGATTGGCATGAGTGACACATGGAACAAATACAGAGAGACAGTCAGTTAGGATTTGTGGACTTTTCTGACTGTCTCAGTCATTATCGGCTTCTCACCCCCTCTTCCTGTCTTTCCCTTGCTGTCTCTTTTTCTCACATTTTCAAAGAAAATCCTATGTAGCAAGGGTGTTGGGGAGCACAGACACTGTCTTTTAAAATTTGTCTCTCTGCCAATTCTCTCTCTTTCCTTGCCTGTGAAAGACATTTTCTGTCTTTCCATGTCCTTAGTGTTCTTGTCAAACACCTCGTCACTCTTTTGCTCCGTGTCAGGTAATTTTAGACGACTGGCATATAGAAACTGCTCCTAAACACACACTGTGGATGATAGATCAGTTTGTTTTCTATGCAACATTACACCGCTGGTACTTTATGTAAATTGTCACATTAAGCCCTTTGCGTTGACATTTAAGTGGAAAAGCAGCAAGAGAACACACACACACACACACTGAGCATTTACCATTTTCTCTGTCAAAGTGGGGTAAAGGGTCATTACACTGTTTTAAAATGCAACAAAAGATTTGTTCAGCTGCTGGGGGTAAGTATGCAAACCCGACAGGATGTCAAGTAACCAAAAAACAATACTTGACTTTGTGTGTGTGTGTGTGTGTGTGTGTGTGTGTGTGCGCACTGTATGTGGATGTAACTACTAAATTTTGCATTTTTATACATGGATGCATGCGTTTATTGTCCTTCCTGTTGATAGTCTCTGTTGCACTGAATTGCTGTCACTCTCCTTTCCTCTCTAAAGACAAAATGAGGGCAGGAGAAAAAATCAGGAGAGGAGACAGCACTGAAGGTAAAAAAGGTTGGAGAGACAGGTAAAGAAGATGAGAAGAATGGGGGGGGGGGGGAAATATGGCAGAGGAGAGGAAAGGAAGATGGATTACAGGAGAGAAGAAGAGAATTTTCTGTCAATGTAGAGTAGGTGGTTCCTGTTAAAAATGTGGGTTGCCTACTAATGAGTGTGTTTGTGTGTGCGTGAGTGCGGGAGTGAGTGTGTGTTTGATGGTGCACCTAAGGCAATGCTAAGTAAGTTGGTGGAGTAACTGCTGCTGGTTTAAATCATTTACAGTGGTGCGCGCATGCAGAGACACACACAAACACACATGTTGGTAATCCTGATTCACGTCGCTTTGGTTGATTATGTCTGTATAAATACTTCTGCATTAAGCTGTTGACTGAGCGTTACGTTTTAATGTTGGTTTGCCTCTGGCACTACTATTTTTCTCTCCTTTGTAAACCAGCCTGCGTAGCGTAGATACATGGCTCGGTGTGATGTGTGTGTACAGACGTGCGTGTGTCGCCATAAAAGGTATGTTGTTTACAAGGATTGACTGAGACAAATTATGATTTCACTGTGCAATTAATGTTGTTACATAATAAAGTTTTATTAACAAGATTAGGGTTGGTGTGTGTGTGCATGTATTCATTTAAATTGGTTTAAAAAAAAAAACTCCTATTGCCAGATGTCAGCTCCCTAGGCAGTAAATTATGTGATGAGCAGTAAGTGCTTTTTTATGTCACTACACTTCCCAGAGATCACCTGTCAATCAGAAAACAATGGCATCACTCTGACATATTTTTCTTTTTCTTATTCCAAACAAATGATAGGTGCTGCACACGTCTCCTACTTTGCTACAGAATTGCCAAATTTGTTATAGCAACCCTTTTTTTTTAACCAAAAGTCCAATTTCTCCCTTTTTTGTGAAAGTTATCTTGACAAGATTTTTGAAGATAGCAGAGGATGATTCTTTCAGCTCTGCTAAGATGAGGTTTAAAAAGAAAAAAGTATAAGTATGTTTCCTTCAAGGGACATAATGCATTTACATGTTGTTAGTTTAATTGAAATAAAAATGAGGATCTGGTTTGTGAACACAAGGAGATTTAATTAATTTACTGATTTAATAACTCATGAAAAACAAAGAGGCACTGGGTTCAAGATTTAGCTCTCTTTATGGTCAGTCAGTAATACAGAGAGAGAAACATTAATGTGACAATGCTACAAATTGTTTACATTTTAAAACATTAAAAGTACTTAGGGAGGAAACTTGCTCATTTGAGTTTGCTGAAATCAGTAAGTGTGTCTTGAACTCTCAACCTGATCTCACAGATTTCCGTGAAATGAACACGGCCCCTTGACTCAAAATCTGTGGCAGTTTCACGGAATAACCGAAAATTCCTTGATGGGCCCACGGAAGGATTTGTAAAATTAACATGGCCCCTTAAGTCAAAGGTTGTGGGTGGGCGGGACAACAACGCGTTGCATTTGGGAAAGAACAAACGGTTTGGCGTTAGGAAAAGAAGAATGGGTTAGGTTTAGGAATCGGGACACGCAGGACACAATCCCCATTCTCCTGGGGGAAAGTCCTGCGTTGTTTGACCCATCCACCAGCCCAACCAACCTCCCAATGAGGACATTTCAGTCTTTCATAATACTATCTTCTAACTGACTTTACTTTGCCATTGTTTTCCGTGGTGGCCTCTCACCATTTTCACATATTCCGTGCCACCACCACGTAATGCGTTAGAAACAGTTTGTGATCATTTCACGGAATTCTGTGAGACCAGGCTGGAACTACAACTTCTCCAAATGACGGCTTTTTCCTGGCTGGCAAGGTTAACTGTTGGAAGTGTGGTTGCCCCAACACAAGTTAACTTATCCCTAAGCTGTTACAGGAAGAGAGGAGGGGGAATTCTCTAATGTCCAAGCTCTGTCTATGAATCCAAATCACCTTGAGGCAGGGATGTACAGCCTAAACTTACAGTATATACTTCAGAAAATAGCACAGGCAGCCATTCAGAGCTATACATACATTCCTCTGCTAAGAAGACACCCATATGTAAGGGCCCCCTGTGGCTGTTAACGTCTATGGAAACAGCATGTGCTTGCTACTAGGACGACTAATGTATGAATGAAGGTCACTGCTGCTATTAGGAGGTTGCAGTCGTACTGAGCTAGCTTTTATCTCATTTGACAAGGATGAGAGTGTACACTTTTGCACACTTGACCATGTGCACACATCTCGGACTTCAAACACACAGGCGCACAACCGCGCGCGCGCACGCACGGCCACATGCACACACACAAACGCACTCACACATAAGGCTTTCTCCAATAATGGCATGCTTTATTCATGTGCTGTTTAACATGCATGAAGAGAAGGCACACTGGTGGGAAAAGCAGAGAGTTAAACAATGAAAACATGAAAAAGCAGCATGAAGAAGAGGGGGAGAGAAAAGAGGAGAAGATGGGAAAATAAGAGTAGAGGATGAGAGGAGATGAGGAGTGGGTAGGTGAGAAAAGCAGAGAGTTGTTGACTGGTGTGTGTGTGTGTGTGTGTGTGTGTGTGTGTGTTAAAACCACTATTGAAGGTGTCATTCTGGCTCTTGTGTTTTTCCCTTTCATTTATGTCTGTTAGTGCAAACAGTAGCTTTTAGAGTGTGACAATGTTCTCTCTGTCACACACTTACGTACCATTTAAGGTGAGAAGAACGACCAAGGCCTTTGCATATTAACAATCAAATTTCAAGCAGGCGGCTATAGCAGCAGGCACTGTTTGAAAAAAATACTAAAATACTATAATAGTGATATAAAGACGTTCCACAGAAAATGTGTTATGCCATGCATGTTTAAAGCAAATTTAGCAGTAAAGATGAACACTCATTTTGTAAGCGATGTGTACTGAAATTCTATATTTTGATGGT
The DNA here is from genome assembly GCF_013103735.1 of Etheostoma cragini. Lineage (NCBI taxonomy): Eukaryota > Metazoa > Chordata > Actinopteri > Perciformes > Percidae > Etheostoma > Etheostoma cragini. Next base: position 2,750,381 of record NC_048423.1, on the reverse strand, counting down.
ACTATGGTATAAAAAAGACGAGTAGTAAAAAAAAAAGAAAAGAAAAATAGTATAAGGAGTGATCATTTCCCTGTTCTGTTAAAGTAAAAATTGTTGCTTTTCCATTAACTGCTCTGATTCTTGCTGGCGTTTTTTAATATATAATGTAGATTTGAGACACATTATATAATTTTACCTTCTTCTCTTCTTTGTCAGTTTCTTTTAATATATTCCAGTGTCTCATTGTATATGTTCCCAGGCTCTTTCTTCTCTCTCTTGACTTTCTCTACCACTCTAAACTCATATTTCTCCGTTTCCCCACCATTGTCTGCTGCATCTTCAATATTTAAACCATTTGTAACAGGCTGTGTTTGTCTTCTAGGCAAAAACTGAAAAATAGTACAACCAACTAGAAATGGCAAATACAGTATGTGAGCTCACATGAAGATATTATGACACAAAGACATTTCAAGGAGCCCAAATATCCTAAAAGAATTGAATAACTGGTGATCCACTAAAAGGAACAGAAGTGACAGTTTTGCCTTTCTGTAGCAGCGGAAAGAGCAGCTTTCGAAAGACTTGATTCCTTTTTCCGGTTTGTTGACATTTGGCAAGCAGAGTAAGAGCCGCAGCTACCTGACAGTCAGAGGGACATGTAAGAGTAATTTAATCAGGAGAGACATGTTTGCAGATATGCAAATAGGGTTTATTGGGCAGCTTAATGAAATGGACAAAGTCTTTGGTGATTAGACTCCATCGCTATACAAATATGTCACATATACACAAGTGTAGAGGACCATCAGACCCTCCAGATGGAATCTAGACACCGGTGGTGGCGACGGAGGAGTCTGAGGACCGGACCGAAGGAGGCTCCAGACTGGTCAGCTGGAGTAGGTGACTGGAGGTGGAAGGGTTGCACTCTTTGCCTGCAACGACAGCTGAATAGCACAGGGAGAAACACATTTTTTAAAGTAGGATTGCGACACTATGATTGTCCCTTGCCATTTGTGTATGATTCTGATTGGTTTAGCAGGAAGGTGAACGCCTCCAACAGCTGATTTGATTTAGGTAGAGCATTGATTAAGAGTTAGGTCTTCTTAAAAGACTTTACGCTGAGCTACATACATACATACATACAGTTAAGGTAAGATCAGCTTGTGGCATTGTTTGAAGGTTGATGGCATATCATTATTTCAGATATATCATAGTATGTAGTTAGAATGATAAGTTGATTTTGCATTCATGTAATCTGACATGTAGTTAAGTGTTTAGGTAAGGCTGTGCAACCAGGGACTATCTCGCCGTGAAGAGGCGCCATCGTGTCCTCCATGTTCAGTGTGATGTAATGTTTATCAGCTGAAGGAGAATTTCATAACCAGCGTTCGTCAAAGTCACAGAACGTGCTATTAAAAGAATGTTCTTGTATTTTAAGTTTACTTAACTATGATACGATTGAACTCAAGAAAAAGGAAATTGTAGGTTTTTACAGACAAACACAATAATATTAATTATAATCATCTTTTCAAAACTCCAAGTTACAAAATGCTTTTAAAAAAACAAAAACAAGCTGGGCCTAAAATCAGCAAATAAAAAAATAAAAACTATTTGATTTAAAAAAATATGTAAAAATAAAAAACCTGTACAGTGTAGAAAAGAAGTTTGAAAGTACAATAAAAGACATTTCTAGGAGGATCAAGCTCAAATAAAATCAGGAAAGGCTCTCCGATAAAAGTATATTTTTGTGTTTGTATATGTTCTTATTTTGATATGGATCCCCCTGGGTCTGAAATAAAGTTTATTATATGTGTTAAGAAAGGACTGACGGACTCTGACGCAGCTGACCTAATCTCCTCTGTGCATGCATTTCTGTGAAAATTCTCCATTCACACACACAACAAACTAGTTTTTATGCGTGCACAATCCATGTCGTCACACAGAAGATATACAAACACACACCCACACACAAACGCATGTAAGGAAAAACACAGAAATGGTCAAAAAACACAATGCATACAGCCACAGGGCCTTACTATGGCAACACACACACAGACACACACACACACACACACGCATCTGCACTGCTCTCATATGCTGCATTGCTTTAATCAATACCCATACAAACACACAGCCCACACAAGCACTCACTGACCATAGAAGCTGATTACATAGCCCTTTCTAAATGGCCCTGTTTGGAACACTAACACTATGTAGCCACATTAAAGCTAAATGAAAACACCATAGCTCACGAAAAGAAAAGAAAAACATTACCAGGACAAAACAAATCCCAGAACTAAATACAGTTTCCATCAGGGAAACCCCCGACATAATTTATGGTGCTTTTTCAGAACACGACAGAACACGCTGTTCTTGCTTTTGTCTTTTAATTACGAGTTAAATGAGAAAGCATCCGTTCAGATAGTCTGCGGTGCTGCTACACTTTCTGTTAGACCTGTTAGCACTGAAATAAGTAATTTAAAAGGGACAATTGCAAATCGATTTGTCCAGTGAAAATTATGACTTTTAGAAAATGTCAGGTGCCTGTTGAAGGGAAACTATGCAGTTTTGTTATTTCCACTCTTCATTTTAACCCCAACCGGCCGTCAGACAACGCCTACCAAGAGCCTGGGTCTGTCCCAGGTTTCTTCCTTAAAGGGAGTTTTTCCTTGCCATTGCTTCATTGTTGATTGCTATGGAGGGAACTACTAGAACTACTAGAACTAGAAATTATGGAGTGTGGTCTACTCCATCTGTAAAGTGTCTTGAGATAACTCTTGTTATGAATTTTTACTATAAATAAAATTGAATTGAATTGAATTTATTTAAAGCTTATTTTACCTTAACTGAACAGCTTCCGCGTCATTAGCATGATTAGATGACTTTTTTGAGTTGAATGGTGGTTGTCTCGCTCCCTCCTAGCGCCTGTGAGTAGAAAAAACCCTCTTCCAACGTCATAAAGTATTGCGTGATATCAGGTCTCGCAATGGAACAAATTGCTTCACGGCGCTGTACACATAGACCCAATCAGGAACCGGCTAGCAAGGTAGCGATGGAGTTTTCCACAATATCGTCATGGCTGAGCCGGCAAAAAAGAAACAGAAAGCTAGGAAAGCATTGTCGGAGAAACAGAGAAAGAGGAAACAGTAGATTGACCGATTGATGAGTCCAACACAAGTAAACATAGAAGCTGCCAAATATCTGTTCTGAAGCTGTAGGGGGGGCTCTATTGAGAAACCTGGTAGCAAAAAGCCAAAACTACATAGCAACCCTTTAAGCTTTTATACCATGACATGGATGGAGATTTCCTTTAACACACATTTACCTTAGACCAGGTAACACTTTGACTTCCATAAAGTTCAGACATACAGTATATTTTGTGTTATATATCAAGTGTGATAATTAGCTTTGACTCGTTGACTCTTTCTACATTCACTGATAAACACAAAACATGCCCAGTTTCCCTTTAATGTACCACATGCCTCCAACAGATGTAGCCATAAACCTATCGCGTTCATGTATGTGGACTTTACAGTATGCATAGAGAGGGAGCGCAAACCTTCTGCTCTTCATTGTTCACACACTTTACTTTTTGTCTGAGCCTCTCAGAATGTCTGTGACTCCCTCCCACACTCTCACACACGTTGGCACACACATCCATGCAGTGTGTGCGCAAACACATGACTTCAGAGGTACAAGAGCTCTCACACACACTTTGCCCTTCCCTCTATGAGTGTGTGGGAGGGAAAACCTTTTAGTAATACTACTCCTTATCAAGAGGCAGCACTCTGATAATAGCATGTGTGTGTGCATGTGTTCCTTTTTATTCAGGAGTTCGAAGCAACAGGTATAAGTGTGTTCATGTGAAAATACAAGTAATTCTGGAGTGTTTGTTTGGGATGCATTTGTGTGTGTGTGTGTGTGTGTGAGTGTGGAAGAGAGAGAGAGAAAGAGAGAGAGTGTGGGGGGGGCATCTGCCCTTGCTTTAATTGAAGCTTGTGTGCCGTCTGCATTGGTCAAGTGGTCCTTTCCGCTAAATGACTTAGCTGGCTCGAGGAGCAGCAGCGTAGCATGCATAACTATCACTGTATTAGCCTCAAATAAACACAATTAGGACTATAATGGAGACAGAGTGAGGGGGAGCTAGAGAGATGATCGAGATTGAAAGGAGAAGGGGAGAGAGATGCAGGAAGAAAATAAAACAGGATGGATATACAGCATATATCACCTCTACTTTATCCATTGTTTACCTACATCAAGACAGAACGTGTCGTTTAATCACCACTCGCAAAGTGTGACCGTTACATGCATAATGATTAGAGACTGAATACATTTTGATACTTTGACTTTTTGCCATGAACTTCACTAGCAGTGTGATTATGGCTCTTAAGGTGAAAGAAGCAGCCAAAGGCATCATCATACCAGGCTGTTTCCTAAAATAATATTTGTATTAATATACTCATAAATAATGTAAAATAATGATATACAAAAGATAGCAACCCTTGGATAAAATGTGGGGAAAAGCCTTTTGCCTTTCTGTGTTTTTCCCCAGACATCTCTACATTTTTGGATTGTTGTTTCATGGTCATGAAGTGTCATAGCGCTTCAGGATTAGCATGTAGGTTTTGCTCAGGTTTACATACCGGACAGGCTGTAACCTTAATTCATGACACCAACAGAGAATCTTTGTCCACTCATATCTTGCCATTGAGTTTGTATGCAATTGCGTATGTATTGCATAATTGGGTGCCTAATGTTGGCTAATGCAAAGATATTTAAATACATATTACTATGTTCTAAAAAAACTAAGTCACTTTGCTTACTTAATGGCTCCTCTCTACTTTTGTTAGCCCTACTGATTGGCTACATTTTGTGTTTTTTTTACTGTTATAATGTAACTGAGACTTGTTGCTAAGGTGGCAGCTGTTCAGCAGACTTTACTGTATGTTAACTCTACAAACAATATACAGTAAACGTGATGCCGAACAAGGGTGAGATTTGACAGGCAACTGGCCTTCAAAAGTCTATCTAATGCTCCAGTTTTGAGTCTGTATCCTGTGCCTTGTTATTCAAGTGCCGCTTCTTTTTATCTCCAAAATTCTTTAATTCAGGTACAATAAGGAGTTTTTTAATCAACAAAAACATTATTCTCCCATTGCTTGTGGTTGCTTTTGGCTTCTTTCCATTGAAGTTTATGTACAGTATCTTTAGCTGGCCACAATATTTCAAACAAACCACTCCACAGATTTTGCAAGCTCATCTGCCGTATTCAGATAACAGCAGGACAACACGCTGGTATCTGATGCAGGAAATTAAGAGATAGATACTCGAGGGAAGGACAGTGTTCTTCAATATTGGTATAAAAAGGTGGCCTTTATCTAGAATATTGTGTATGATTTCTGTTCTGGTGCTGGAACTAAACTGGCGTAACAAGGCTTAATTCTTAAACGTGAAATATTAAAACATAAAAAAGCAATAGCAAGATGCATGTCAATAACTCAAACACAGCAAGCTGGTACTTGTAGACGACAACTAAACCTGATATTTTTTTATGCCGCCAAAGCTAAATACAGAGATAGAGCGCTGCTTGATCTTATAATATCTGGCTGGAAATGGTGCTAGAAGCAGCACACCCTCTTTGCTAAATGAGATGGAGAAGCAGCTATGCAGCCTGAATAAATATCACTTTATTACAGGAATGGAAATTCAGGGATTACAATGACACTCCCTTTTTCAGCCACTGAAAGTCTGAAACAGGCAGAAGAAGTGTAAAATGTTTCTTAAAGGTCCCACGACATGGTGCTCTTTGGATGCCTTAACATATACCTTACTGGTCCCCGAATACTGTATCTGAAGTCTCTTTTATATATACCTTAGTGGTCCCCTATAACTGTATCTGAAATCTCTTTTATTTAGACCTTAGTGGTCCCCTATAACTGTATCTGAAGTCTCTTTTATATAGACCTTAGTGATCCCCTAATACTGTATCTGAAGTCTCTTTTATATAGACCTTAGTGGTCCCCTAATACTGTATCTGAAGTCTCTTTTATATAGACCTTAGTGGTCCCTAATACTGTATCTGAAGTCTCTTTTATATAGACCTTAGTGGTCCCTAATACTGTATCTGAAGTCTCTTTCCCAGAATTCAGCCTGGGTGCAGAATAAAAGCCACTAGAGCCAGACCCACAACGAGCTTTCTTTAGTATGTGCCATTTCTGTGTGTGTAGCTTTTGAGGAGGGGGGGGCAAGGTGGAGGCTGGGGGTGTGGCCTTAACCAACTGCCACTTTGCCCGTTTGAAAGCCATGATGTCTCTCTCTCATGGGTGGGCCAGATTCTATGGGTGGGCAAAGCAGAGAAAGGGAGGTAACCAAGATGGGCCCATCTGAGCTTCCATTTTCTTTAAGGCAGAGCAGGATACCCAGGGCTCAGTTTACACTTATCACCATTTCTAGCCACTGGGGGGATGCTTATTAATGTTAAAAACCTCATTGAAATTTTCATGCCATGGGTACTTTTAATATGCACTCTACTTGTCTATGTAACCTACCTGTCCATGTGTAAAGAACTACAAAAAACAGTGTTTCTGGGATACAGTTTTCATTGCTTTACTCTAAAGAGCTCTTCACGTACGGATCGTCGAACTGCAAAGGGTAGAGTGACTCATGGTCCAAAACACACACACATATGGAATGGCTCTTAATGGTGAAAGTAAATAGTATCAATAGATTTTTAAATCAATACAATATAAGGAAGAAATGGGAGAGAAACAGAGGAAATGATTTATGAATAGAGTGTTTAAGATAAAGATGGGTCATCAGACTAATCTGTTGGAGTTTTACCATTGGCATTCAACCCCAGACGTGAACACACAAATACATGCACAGGCGTGGTTATAAATATAAATATCATCTTAGCTAAAACACAGGATCGAAGACAATTTCAAAGACTATCGTATTTATCCCATCTTAATCAAAAAGTTTAAGTTTTAGGCGCTTTTTAACTTTTAAATGAGAAGACATGGTAGCATCGCCCTGAGGTTGCTTACACACACACACACACACACCGTTCCCCCCGTCTCTTTGTCACCACCAGCCTCACATACACAAAACACTGTTTTGCAGCAATTTGCATGACAGTGGTGACATACTGTAGCTCCTAGGAGCAGTATGGTTGTCAGGGGTAACTATCTTATTTTGCTATCAGACATCCAGTTGGAAGAGAGCAAACCATTGACTGGTTTGAAGGAAAAGTTCTGGATTATTTGTTTTTGGTTAGAAAAGGGCATAAGGATCAATGAGTTTGGACAGTTTGCGCTTTGTACATGAGCCTGGTGAAACAATTTGAAGTAATTTTAGATCCATATGGCAGATGACATGAACAGGCCGGATGATCAGCAGTCGACCAGTACTGCCCCTATCCTGTTGGGCCTGTTCCTGTACAACTCTCGCAAGGAAAACGCACAGTTATCCCCCTGCTGTTGTTGTGCCAGCCAGACGTTTCTCAAAAAAGAAAGTGCCTCACACACAAAGACAGTTTGTTTTAGGTTGTTTCACTAGCAGAGGTCAATGAGAAAGAGGAGGACACAGTTAGGCTCAAGAGAAGACAGGAAGCCTCAGAGAAACCTGCAATGCAGCAATCTGCTTCAAAGGCACTGGAACCAAAGTCTCCACACCCCCAAGAAGAAAGGGCCACTTTCAACCCTGACTGCTCAGCTCGAGACATTAACCCTTAAAGGCTGTTGAAATAAGTTAAATGATAGTGATGATGAGACCTACTCACGATCTTCTATTAAGGACAGGGTACTCAGTATACTGGGAGAGAGAGCGCTGCAACGTGGCAATCATTTCTCTCTTTCTAAGCAGCACGAAGAAAAGGTCTGATAAATATATGGTTGGAAACACAGAATACAACACAAATATATAAGCATGAAATCACTTGAACACACCTTTTTCCTTTAACAGTGGAAATAATGTAGCTTGCACAGCCTGTGGCAACACAGCCAAGTTAGCATCCATCTCCTTTGTCTCATTGTAGTCAGAGGACAAAGGTGAACAGATGAACTTTAAATAATATCGGCGTCTCTGTCTCACACACACATGTCCAGCTGTCATCCTTTCCCACTAGTCTTTATTGCACATACAGCACATTGCCAATATATCTACAATAACATTTATCATCACTTATGACGTAACATCATATGCATAAGAAGTATTTCCCACCATCAGCTGCTACCAGAACACTCCAAGTCCCACTGGTGCAGAAGAGGAACATTGAGAGCAAGGTGCAAACTAAAGATGAGCATAACGGCGAGTAGTTCAACATCCCCTCTGTGCGGTTTTTCCGATGGTTTTGTCTTCCAATCGTTAATCCGGCAGCAACACAAAGGTACATCTTGTAAATACAAATGTTTCCTAATTTCATATAGTGCTTTCATGTGCATAGATTGTAGCCAATTCCCAGATGAAGATTGTTGACCTTCTTCTGCATGTTGCCTGTGCCCATGGCAACCCTAGGAAATGTTTAAAAGAAAAGAATTTGGCCCAATAAAAAATATTATCATTATACATGATATCATTTTTCTTTTACGCTCCCACCAGTTTTTCCTCTGTCTGCTGACTTTTCTACAGCAACACCTGCTAAGACTCATGGATTATGTGATATTAAGCTCTGACATTTATAATTGTGTAAAAGAAGTTCAACATTGAGGCAAATAGAGGTCCTTTGTAAAATAAAACCTTCAAATTGACTGTAAGGAAACTGCCCACATTGTTATAGGTGATGTTTAAATACAGTGGATACTGACGTAAAAATTGGTATGGAGGAGAACTGTGAAAAACAAAGTGAGAGTGGCAGATGGTAGATGGTGGTAGATTCTGTCAGATTTGAACTCATGAGATTTGATCAGTGGTTTTCTCTTCTCCTGAACTTCCGTTATCACAAACCAATTCAAATGCTAGCTATTGCAAGGCTTGCTCTTAGAGCTTAGATGGGGCCCAAAAAAATCAAGTCCGACCCTACCTGAGCCTGTGTACGTTGTGTTGCAGCCCGGCGCAAGCCTGATTTAATCCCCCACAATTCTTTAATACTTGGGCCGTTACAACTGACGTTCTGAACTACGGAAATCTATTAAGGACTATCATAATGAATAATGCAACGAAGCATGGATACTGAGTTGTTTATTCAGAATGGGATTGATCGCAAATTGATCCAACTGAAGAAACTTAAGAAAAAAAGAAACCTGCACCCTAGCTCCCTCTCAGCCAAATAGTGTGGGTAACAGATCAAGGCAGCAACATAATCAGAGCCATGGAACCATGTAGGGGACTTTATTGTCTCGATCACCTAATTCATACTGGGCTTGGTCACGGTCTGCATGCCAACGCACTACCCAGACCTACGGGAAAAGCTGGAGAGGCATAGCTTTTTCCCCACCCAATTATGCTAATAAAGGAATGATTAAAACAGCACAAATTCTTGGTCACAGGCCCGGCCCGGCCCGGCCCGGCCCGGCCCGGCTTGCCCCGTACCGAGGTTAGTGGCGGAAAATATTGAGCCTGTTTGGGCTCGGGCTTGGGCAGAGAATCTAAACTCAACTTGCTCTTCCGTTACAAAAGCTTTTAAAACGCAATTTTTATCGTGGACAATGTGTTTTAGTTTCTCCTTCTGTCTCTGCCACCCCCGGTTGTCTCTACAGCCCAGCATTAGTGGTCGATGCCAACAGGAAGCCGACCTGTGCTGTATCCAGCACTGTGACCGAGCCGCAGTCTGCACAGACTGACAGATTGGAAAATCAATTACCAATCACCCACCAAAGTCCCTGAGAGACACACTGACTTGCCCACCCACACACACACACACACACACACACACACACACACACACACACACACACACACACACAAACACACCCAAACACATCTCAGAAGTCTTTCTACCAACAAGTTCCAGCATCTCTCTCTCTAGTCTGTCAACGTACTGAACCATGCAACTCATCTCTCTCTGCCTGTTTGTCTTTCCTTCATTTTATTTAAAGAATCATTCTGGTTTACTACAAAATTAATTACTACCAAAACATTATTACCAAAAATAAATAACAACTCTGCAATGGTTCCATCTTAGACAATATACTCATCTCCTCACATACTGGTGCACCGACAGAATGGTTCCACGCTACCAGGCTGTTCTCATGAATTATTCACACATGTTATGGTCATGGTTTCTGCTGTAGTCTGTTTCCTGTTTTATTTTGTAACACCACTCTTGTCATGTGTCATGCCTTGTTCTCTGTCCCGTCTTTGTGTTTTACTGCCTATTTACCACAACTCACCTTATTCCCCTCACCTGAGTTTCTCTGCCCAGCTGCACTTCATCCCCTCATCAGATCTGTTTCGTATTTACGTCTGAGTTTTCAGTTTCCAGCCTTTGTCGGATCCTTGGTTTTGTAATGTTGGGACGAGTTTTGCTTTGCCTGAACAAAACCTTCAAAAAAGAGTTTATCTTCAAGTTCTCGTCTGCAATTTCCTGCGTTTGGGTTCACCTTCTCCACTAAACCGTGACAGAACATATAGGCTAGTCATAGTACTCCATAGGAGCACCTAGTAGGAGACTCCGGAATTCCGAATAGTGAAAAGGTTGCTCTGGTGGATGTGTCCCAGAACACAGGGATTTAAATCCGGTAAGCAAAGTTCATGTCCCAGAAAATATTAAGGTGAAAACACAAGACTTTCATCAAGGAAATGGGTGCTTGTGTCCCGGAAGATCTACTTAAGGGTGCCGTTGTTACACTTATTTGAATTTATTTAAAGGATAGCCCCTTGTGATGTAGCCTTTCCTTTTTTGATCCATAAACATGCACTACACACACAGATACAGACAGCTTGTTCCCCCTTTCTCACCAACACCCCCAGCTGAAATTAAATACAATAATAACATAATAAGTAGATTTCATAAGAATTAGGAGCAGTTAAATTTGAGCTTGTCTTAACTAATTGTTTTGGTGCCGTTTCCCAGTCACTTTTATGCGGCAAAACTTTTACTGTCACCACGGTGACCGGTACCAGCATCACAGACACCTTTTCAAGGCTTACACGAATGTCACGTGACATATCGTTGTAATTCCGTGTGACATCATACAAATTGTTGTGCATAAGTTTTTGTATGATATCAAGCAAACCCACTCATGATAATGTGGTGACTCTACACGAACAGCAACCCAGCGTTGTACACACACTTATCGAAACACAATAGTTCCACCTAACACACATGCCCACAGTTCACAGCAGTGGCACTTCAGGAAGCTCTGATGTGCCAACAGTGTACGTGTGTGTCCTTGTGCAAGCATACGCGTGGGTGTGTATTTGATTAGATGAGGGTAGATGTGGTGTCGCTCCATCATAAAGATATGGAGATAGGTGCAGACATCAATTCATCATCCTGAAACGGGGAGCAAAAAGCAGAGAATTGACAAGGAGGTGCCAAAGTAGAGGGATTCCTGTCACGTTCATCAACTTGAACTGAGACACACTGAGACAAACCTCCATCTTTAGCTGCATACCAATTAGTGCCACCCATTGGTCAACTGATCAGTGATTCATTCAGCAAACACACCTGCTATATGTGGTGTAGGCTTCTTCACTGGTTTATTATGCAACTGACAACAACAAACTATTTTTATACTAAAGGGAATATTATTGTTAAAGCATACCATGATATTTTAAACACTGCATCCAACTTTGTGGAAACACTTTTGGAAGGGTAAGGTCCATAGACAAATATTTTTCTGAGTTTGGTGAGGCAAGAACTAGACCGGCTAGACCTTGTCGTCCGCCATCACTGTCAGACTTAACAAAAGCTCTCGTGGCTATATGTGGAGAAATTCATTTAGCTAGATTTCAAAATCGCGTGGAAAGCATTCCCAGAAGAATGGAAGCTGTTGTAGGAACATTTCAACGCCCAAATGTGTTAGAATGACAGATATAGGTGTAATGTTTGGGTGTCCACATACTTAGTTCACGTGTCCACTCATGCTTTGTCATCTATTGTTTTTTGCCTAACTTTATTCAGTACTAGGGATGTAATGATTACCGGTGTAACAGTAAACCACTATACAAATGTTGATGATCACAATTACCGTTTTCATTTAAAATATCCTTCTTATCTTGGTGTGAAAACCCTGTGTTGACTGAAGATGGTTATCCTGTCTGGAGAAACATGCAGGGAAAAAGTAGCTGCTGAAAAAAGGGATAATACCAAAAACCATGATCATTTTGGTCACTGTAACCGTGAAGTTAAATCTTTTATACCGTGGGGTGACCTCTTGCTCCCCCAGGAGGAGCGTGCGCCCTTGTAGGTAGGCTGAGTCCTTTGCTGCAGCCCGGGTTTGAGTCCGACCTGTGACCCTTTGAGGCGTGTAATCCCCCATCTTTCTCACCTTTCCTGTCTATCCACCGTCACTAAGGGAAAACTGCCCTCCCCCAAAACAACAAAAACTCTTTATACTGGTATATCCCTATACAGTACCTTGTAAATGTCTCAAACCACATGTTTACTTAAAAAGTGCTAAGCACAGATCCTTTTCTAGCAGTGTTATTTTGGTCCTTAGAAGAGTTTAATATAGTATAACTCTACCCCATGCATGCAGTGTGATTACAGGCAGAATTTCACACAAGAACTGCCACTGCTTTTTAATCCTTAGAGCATTTCTGAAAATGACCAGTGAGATTGAATTTCTGTTTTCAATCAGCCTATTGATAGTTAGGTCAATAGTACCATAGTATAAAGGCACGATGCATAGTGTGGTCATTATTCCGACATTGAACATGAATTTTTGTTGAATAGAAGTTTATTTTTGATTAAAATGTGTTCTTTTCACAAATGAACCATTTCAAGCTTATAAAATAACATTCCCCCTGTTTTATGAAAGTCTTTGGGGCATCATAAGTCCTTATGAATCATCTCACAGGGTAAAACCTGAACTCACTAGTTAAATATTCTAACACACTTATACTTGCAGCTCTAACGGATTATTTAATGTTATTGACGTAGGAGGCTTCAAACAGGCTTAAAGTTTGTGTCAGGAGCCATGAGACGGTCACCAAATGGTAACTATTGAACATGATGCCGCCACAGATATAATATCATATTCAAGCTGCACGTTAACATCTGAACACGCGGTGATTAAAAAAAGGTGGAACAATATTTCAGCTTCGGCTCAATTGGAAAATATCAAAAGAGAAAGACGTGCACACACACTTCAAGTTCAAAAGCAGTCTCTGTGTGTTTCAAGCATTGACATTTGAATCATAACACAAACTTTCATCTGAATATCTCTGAGCTCTGGAAATATAGTTCTCCCTGTTTAAACCAGATCTGATGTGTTTGAAGTTTATCTTACGTTGCAGTAGTTGACAACACAGTTTGCAGGAGCAGGATGACTTAAACATACAACTCTCAATGCCATGAAAGAAATGTCTCATCACAGTGGATTAAAGACAAACTCTCCTTTCAAATATCATTCAGGTCATCTTCTCTGTGTCTCTTTGGCTAGGGACAGACAGAGTGGACATGTCCTGTGGATTCAAATGGTGGCAAAGTATACATATGTTTTAAAGAGCCTTGTGATACATTACAGTCAATTACATTTTATTTATAGTGTCAAATTATAACAGAAGTTAGCTCACGACAATTTACAGATCGAGTAGGTCTAGACCAAACCATAATTCACTGAGACCAAATCCATTCCTACAAGAACATGGATTGGGCAACAGTGCCAAGGAAAAACGACTTTTTAAGAAGCAGAAACCTCGAACAGAACCTAGCTCTTGGTGGCGGCTATCTGACCGGACCTGTTGCGAGAGAGAGAGAGAGAGATAGAGAGAGAGATAGATGTGTAAAAAGTTCCAAAATACTGTAACTCAGGGCCTCATTCACTAAGTTTAGAGTTTGTTCATGTGTTATTTGTTTATAGCATCAAAATTATCCACATTGATTTGCAGTGGAAAAGTAGAACAGACTTTGCAAATGTGTGAGCAAATAATCAACTTTTTAAATGCAAAAAATGGGCATTCCTTGTTTTTGGGGAGACAACCAGTTTTCCAGGAAACAAAAAACACGGGGCCCATATCTTACCTGGGTCAACGTGTCTTTCCTAGTTTAAGACCGCCGCAGTTTCCTGTCCAGCGCTTGCGTCTTTTAAACAGCAAATGCACCTGCGCCCATCTTTGCGCACACGAGCGTGCTGGTCTTACGGGTAGGTGTGTTCAGGGGAATTCTTGGCGTATTGCTATCTTGAGTTGGAAGTCATCGCACCATTGACAAATGAAAAACAACATTAATAGCACGCCACTTTATCAGCACATTAGTAAAATGTGCACAGCACGTGCACACTACGCTTGTTACACACACAGGGAAGCACAGCAGCACACAAACATGCAAAAGATTACAAACAAAAATATCACGCTGCAAATGTGCCATCATAATATCAATGCGCCGAGGTACAAACGCGCCTGGCTTTTAAAGGGAATGGGAGATGACACTCTGATTGTTTTTTTGCATGTTACGCCCAAAACACACCTATGATTAATAAAGACACTAAGTACAACTCTTTTGAACCACGTGTCTGGCGCACGGACCCTTTTTTCCGCTGTCAAACTTGCAAAAGTGGATTTGGACCCTAAAGGCACCTGGGCCATACGCTTCACGCCGTGCACTTAGATCATTAACATAGGGCCCAAGCTGGTAAAGAGTCCAGGCTGCACGCACAGAGGAAAGCTAGTTCAGAGTGTGTTAGTGTTTTAGTGTCCCCTGTCACTGGGGTTGTGTTTGTCACTGTATCTGAGTGTGCTGTCTGTACTCTGACAGCTGAGATACTGTGTGCGTACCCCAGGTAGCCAGCGGAGATGCAATCAAATTGTGAAAGAGATGTGGCACACTTTTAAAAGCTACCACTGGAAGGTGGTTTTAAACTGTGGGGAAAATCCATACCAAGGGACTTTAAAGTATTGATTTGGTGCCATAATGGCTTATGTTATATTAGTGCCAATGTCAAGATTTTTATTATTATTTTATTCTACTACAAGTGACTTTAAATGAACAACCTCATCCTACCGCACTTCATTTTAATTGTAACACATTTATCATTTAAGAAAAAAACATCAGTTTGTCTTTCTAGACAAAGTAGGAAATCAAATTATCAGTTTATGTCTATTTTTCCCAAAGAGGAGGAGAATATCTTTTTTGTTTCTTAATGGAAAAGGTTAAAGCGAAGGGAAACATTCATCCAATTAGATGGTGAGTGTGTAGGGCACGTTTTTTGTTTGCAAAGGTCACGATAATGAGCAGCAGAGAGCCGAGGCGACAGCCCCACACGACCGTCAGACACAATCTGTTAGGAAGGGAGGGGGGAGAGGTTATTAGACTTTGCAGCCCTGACTGACCCATCCAGTTATTTGTCAAAACAGATAAGTAGGTAAAAACTAGATCTCAGCCCACCTTTAATGGATCAGTTCCCACAAATAGAAATGTTTCACTAATGGCATCCAGCCTTGCAGATAGGCCAGGTGCTGAGCTATGCGGTCCGTTTTTCCCGAGGTTTCTGCCTGTAAAAAGGAAGTTGATCCTCACCTCTGCTGCATCAGATGCTTGCTCTTGGGGAGGACTTTACTCTATCTGTAAAGTGTCCTGAGAAAACTCCTGTAGTGATTTGACACCATCAAAATGAAATTGTATTGAAAATTGTATTGAAATAGAGTTGCTGTGATAACACATCCCTCCTCAGATCTTAATTGAAATCGTGAATTTTATCCAACAAATCCTCCAAATTAATTGACAAAGTACATCGTCTGTCCCGGCCCTCTGGAGCAACTCATATAATCATCTTTTGATGTGACGCCCCTATCTGCAGGAAAACATCATTTGTCTGAGCCTTTCAGAACTGTTACAGATCTCTGTTGAAAAATGTACTTGGAATCCTTTAAAAATTAGGATTCCAGTAGAATAGTTTTGTTATTGGAACCGTTTAGAGGATTCGGTTTCAAATTGGATCATCGTTTCCCAATTTAATATGCGCACGTTTTAGTTTCCATAGCAGCCAGGCACTTATTGTGTTGCAGCCATGGAGCACAGTCAGCAGGGTTCTAGTGGGGCTGTGTTTTGTATTGAGAAAGCTCGTAAAACTGCAATCCACCATTTAATCAAAATCTAAACATTCCTCTTATTTGTGAAAATAGACATGTAGTCCGTTTCAACTCCCCCCCTCAAAGAATTGGAGTCGAGAATCGAGAATCGATAAGAACCGGAATCTAAAGGAAGAATCGCAATTGGAGTCAGAATCGTTAAAATCCAAAATGATGTCCAACCCTAATGATGTAATAACAATGCGGTTAAGGTTTAGTTAAGTTTAGGAAATCATCAATCATCAATAGGTTTAACAGGTGTAAATCATCAATCATCAATAGGTTTAAAAAAGTACTTTGTTTAAGGTTCGAGGACCTTTATACTCATGGGTATGTCAGCTTTTAACAGCACTCTTTGTGACATACTTTCATTCTGGTAGTCAATGGAGGAAAATCCGAAGAATATTTGTGCAATGAGAAAAGACGTTAAGCAAATCTTCAGAAATAAATCTCTTTAAATCTTTCAGATAAAAACGTTGCTTTCATGTGGTTATTTAGACACTTGATAGTTGTTGCATGTATCCCTGACTAAAGTAAAGTTGTTTAGTTCTCATTACTTCCACCTGCTGGTTCTGTGAAAAACAAAAATAACTGCTGATTAACTATCCCCGTATACTCTGACCTGCTTTAATAACAAAATTTACTATAATATTAGCATGCTTCCTGTTTCATGTGTAGAGTCACCCAACTTCACAGTAGAAAAATTGTATTATTTCACGTTATTCTGTGTGAAGTGAACAGAACCAAGCCTCGAGCCTTAAGGAAACAAACAAACAGAATCCACTTTTCTCAGTTGTCTCTGTTTTTCACTCTCTGTGCTGCATAAATAAAATTTTCAAAGGAATGTAGCCTATACAGTCTGCGTTCTGAAGCATAAAATAAACCGAGTATCTGTACCATAAACAGTCTCTCTGTCTGTCCAACTCCTATCTCACTTAATGTGGGATAGTGTACAATAAAACAAGTACCATTGCTCCATAGCATGCAGTACATACAACTTTGCATACGATTAGTCTTTGAAGGAGTTATTCTATAATAAGGGCTAAAACCAAACCCGGTGAGTCCCCCCAACCCCCCCATCTTTTAGACCATGTTTACATTTGGTTTTAAAATGTGTCTTCTGCGATCAAATCACAAGTGGACATAGCTAAATACAAATGTATTTAACAACCACCAAGGGATTGTGATGTGATCCTATCCACTCAAACCACTTGCCGAGGTGGTCTCATATCTTTTGTCGTGTCAACGCTAATGGTGCATCGATGCGTCCCCGACGCAGAGTAACAGGACAATACGTCATCAATGCGGGTCGTGGTAGATGTTTTGATGACCATTTTGAGACAAGTTGGACAAAGTGTTGCGGGAGCATCCATTGGTTTGCTCTATTCAAGGAGTGCATTGGATTCTGCTCCTCCACAACCGCTAACGTGACTGGCAAGAGTGTAGACGTAATCACGAGTAGTCAGCTGGAGATGGAGGTGCTCATGGCGGTGTGTCCCAGCTGTTCACTTGTGTTGGGATCAACAAAACCCTTTTCAAACTAAGTGTTCACAGGGTCTTTGCATGTGTTCTTTTACCTTCTGTGAGTGGGTGTGTTCTTTGACTGCCATGAGGAGATGATGTATGTGTGAATATTTGAACTGCTGACACACACACACACGCACACACACACACACACGCACGCACAGGACGACAGGGACATTTGACAGTGAAGCCAACGGCCATTGCTCTTTCATTTTGTTGTTCAAAACAACAAAAACACATTATCTCTTCATATTTAACTCTCCGCCTTCAAAGGCGGCCATCAACGGGCAGGAAGAAAGAGAGTCAAAGAGAGAGAAAGATGAAAGACAGGGATGCTAAAGTGCTGAGGCTTGGTTTTATTAGACTGAGTTGAAAGCATCCCTCCTGGCAGCTGAAACATGATGAAATCGCCCCGTTGATATGATGAAATCTGCAGTGCCATTTACAAAACACAGAAAACAACCTGCATGTGTAAAACAACAACAATTAAACAAGGCTGAAACCCTCATGCTAAGTGCAGATGTAATGTTATCCCAGTTCCCAATGAAGTATGTGTATATTAGATATCCAAAGTGACTATTGCATTCTAATTGTGCTAATGTTCATGTAGCACAGTGAAAATGACACAATCTTTCATCGACTAGTTTTAAACATGTCGTTAACCCTGTGAAATGGTCAAAGTTAAGATAAGCACAAAAACAACTGAGGTTTAGAAATAGAATGTGGTTTAGGTTCAAATAAGTACGTTTGTTAGTTACTTCACTTCTGGTTGCACACAAAAAGCAGAACATCATGTAGTTCCTAATGTTTAGTAAAGTTATCTAATAAAAAAATTAATTTGCTGATTAAACCAACAACTTCGGGGGGAATTTTTCGGGGGAGGTCAGTCTCCATAATTTCCCATTTATCTATAATCGTTATATTGTTACACTATTAGACAGTCTTTAGGTGGACAGGTCATGAATTGTACATGGGGCCTTAGACTAACATCAAACTAGGTGTGTACTTTAGTTAAATTAGTTTGAACTAAAGTACGAGTCCAAGTTAGGATTTTTCCAAGTTGTTGTGACACTCGTCTATTGTTCTGCTTTACTAGAATATCAGGGATCAGTTGGCAAACTACCTGTCATGTGATTGCTCCTAGCAATTAAAAATATTCATTTATCAAAGTATTGGATGATCATTTATTAGTTACGGTCAGTAATGCTTCTGTTGACATTTTCAAAGTGCAGACAGGCCAATCAGAATTGATGATTTTTAAATGTTTTAATTAGATGAACTAATGATCTGTACTGCAGCATTTGGGTGACAACATGCAACGAAAAGTTTGTTGCCCTTCTAACACTCCTTCCTTAAAACACTTTAAACTTTTTGAAATGTTCACCCTAAGATTACAGCCTTGCTTTATCCAAACTGTCTGGAAAGGGTTTTATGATCTAAATACTTTATTGATAGTATTTATATATTTATTTAAAGAATAAAATTGATGTGATTTGTTTGAAATGTTGACACCTAGTTTTTTTTAAATTTTTGTATGTCTATAGGTTACTTGTGTCTATATTTACATGAGAGCATGTACATACGAAGAGAGCACGTTATAGCATGTGCATCTGAATGTGTGTGCAGTATGTGATGTATGACGCTGGT
This sequence comes from Etheostoma cragini, assembly GCF_013103735.1. Taxonomy (NCBI): domain Eukaryota; kingdom Metazoa; phylum Chordata; class Actinopteri; order Perciformes; family Percidae; genus Etheostoma; species Etheostoma cragini. Next base: position 2,731,064 of record NC_048423.1, on the reverse strand, counting down.
AACAGCGGATGCTGTGCTAACGTGCCATCGCCGAGATGCAGCCTGCATGAAGGGAGGACCTGGCGAGCATCAACAACGTTCAATAATTCATATCACACTGGCCTTATTACAAACAGCTCTAACTCACACTGCTTGCAGGAACACCGCCATTATCTGCTTGACTCACATCCATTTACTAACCAAGATATACGGGTGTCATCATCGCTGCTATCATGGGTTTGGACAGCTGGAGGAGATATGGGCCAGAGAGGGAGGAAATAACACTCCAGGTGAGGATGGAGACGGGTAACATCTACACAAGGCAAACTAAAGAACCACCTGTTTAGTTTAGCTTTTTATTACATTTTTTCTCTATCTGATTCATTTGTTTTCTATGATAGTTTTTACTCAAGTTTGGATTCTATCAGTTCCAGTTTCATTGATTCCATGTCCCTTTTTTTTTTCTCTGCTTGTGGCTGCGTGTGTGTGTGTGTGTGTGAGAGAGGGGGGGGGGTAAATCTATAAATGTGTGCAATAGTGTCATATGAATATAGGTTGATTGATTTATTCTTAAGGGAATTTGAAATGCTGCAGCCAATTTTCTGCCAATTCATAATGGATAACCAATAACACATTTTCTGTGACTTGGTTGGTTGGGATTGTGATAAAGAGAGCTGGAGAATGACTCAGAGGACAAAGCAAAGGAAGACTAGTACACAGAAAAGAGAGGGAGGTGACTATGGATGGACGGGCAGAAGACTGACCGATGACATGACTAATGACTATGGTATTTTGGTGATTCATGTGCCAAGACGCACACAAAACACCAAAATACCATAGTCATAAGTCATATCATCACATAACGTGGTACCAGATATTTGTCTTCTGCACCAGTGAACTACTACTACTACTACTACTTTTACTACAGGTTTTAACGTTGCAGACCACTGTTTTACTTCAAAGTAGATAAAAGTGTATTAAAGTCATTTTGTTGTGATCTTTGTTGTAAACTCTAAAACAAACTCCCCAAAGGGATACTCTACGCCCCCCTTTCCAAAATATGCCCCCCCCCCCCCCCCCCCCCCCCCCCCCCCCCCCCCCCCCCCCAGGCATCCTCTGCACAGCCTCTTAACCTTTTTAAAGATAAAACATTTAAATGCTACATTTCAGATGTTTTGTATCCATCTCTTAATCCATTCAGTATTATAGTATAACCCTTTTAGGAATGATGCATATTTTTAAATTAACATTTTTGAAAAGATATCACGTACCCCTTGCAGTACTCCAAAGTACCAATAGGGGTACACACACTCCCATTTGAAAAACACTGATCTAGGCTATTCATTGTTTGTATACATCGTTACAGATGTATTGTTGTGATTGCATTGTACTTTCATGTTATGTTTTTCATTACTATACTATATTTCTACTACATCAATGTTAGCCTGCAGATGCCATATTTCAAGCCTCTACATACCCCACAGGTCCTTTTGGCTGATTAGACCATCAGGGCAGCCTGGAGGTTTAAAGATCATTCTTTATTGGCACCTCTTTGACTTCCCCGTTAGTTTTATTAAACTTGTTTGAACTCTTTGAGCAATAGTTTGGAGACCTTTGCAAACTCCCACCAGAGCTTTTCCCAACTTCAAAATGAGAAGACATTTAGTCTCAGTTACACCTGTGTGGGTGTGCAGCATTTTGGGTATCAGTGCTCCTTTGCTTCAACAAGAGCGCTCCGTGTTCATGATATCTTATTCACTCTAAGTCTTTACAGTATTGAATTTTCATCAGTTATATCCTCTCAAGGCGCAGCTCAAACACCCCCACTACACTTGTAATGTACAGTACATGTTAACAGCGGCAGCCAACAGCTTTTGCATTGTCTTTTGGTAGACAAGCAGTAAATAGCAGGATTGTTTTTAATAAATAACACAGACAGGGATACACATCTGTGGTGATTCAGAAACATCCTTCAGCCACAGTGGGATCTGGTATAAAGAATAATGGTAACAGTGGAAATACCCACGCAAAAATGCAGTAATGAACACAATAACAACTTAAATAATTGCAATATATTAATGCTCTGGCATATTTGTTGTCAGTACTCACCTACAGGTTTTCCATTTGATTCTCCCCACAGAGAGAAGGGACTTTCAATTGAACTTTTTTTACAGTTGACAACAACTTATTTTGTTGCTGGACATGTTTTGGCATTAAAAACCCAACCAGTGTGAGAATCCTCCACATATGTTTCACCGAATGGTGCTCAGATTTGCTTGGGCTGAATAACATGGGAACATTTAAATTTGCCTGACATTCTGCCCAGCACAGCAATACTGACATTACTGACTTACCCTTTTCCCCAATAGAAAAAAAACATTTTAGCCTCCTGCAGTTATAAAAAGTGCAACAGTCAGTGCTACGATTTTCTATTTTTTAATCAATTGTGAAGCCCTAATGGATGGACGGGTAGGGTTGGTGTGCTACAATTCATTGTCTTATTGACTGTCTCTGTCGGTAGCTGAATGACATCTGTTAAAAGCATCTGTTCCAAGGAGAGAGGGCCATTGCTCACAAATACACACATACAAACACACACACACACGTACACACTACAGTGTTTGAGGTAAGCTTTAACAGCAGACCCTTGCCAACGATGCTCCAGACTAGGAGTGCCTCCGGGTAGAGAGTGGCAATACTTCTCTGCTGCTGTCTCTCTCTCCTCTTGTGCAAATAAAAGTGTAAATGGGGCATCCATTATGAATCTACATACAGCTGTGACCACATTTCCAATATCCTGATAATTGCTAATATAGATATAGATTTGATCAATTTGCAGCTTAAGTAAATTCCCATTTCCTCCCTCTCCCACGCCCTCCCTCTCTATCTTGCCAGTCTAAATTGGTCATGCATAATGGATGACCGGTTATGGACGCAACCGGAGCACTTTCCATAGATACTGAAGGAGATATGGGATGAAGTAGGAAAATTTGTTAACTGTGTACACAACCCTCACCCCCTTTTGCAGATCATCGTCCCAGCTATGTATTTCTGGAATGTCACACTTGGGCTTTGACAGACGGTCGCAACACTGGCAGCAGCCCCCCTATTTGACACTCACTGTCACCTGGCTGATGGAGAGATATCATAACTTTGTATTGCTAGCAGACACACAGGTAGACTGGATGTATTGGAGACCAAAATGAAAAGTAGTATAATATAAAATGTTTTACTTACACTTATCCGGTGGCCAGAAGCATGACTCCAATGGGATGATAACGCTATGTCTGCTGGATAGGTAAATGTTTGCTAACCTGTCAGCCAAAAAATACTTTATATCATGATGAAATGTCACACTCTATATCTTTCAGCTTGTCGTAGAGTTCTTCTGACCTGACAATTAATTTCTTCACTCCGATTTCTCTACACCATGAAATCAGGGTTTGAGTGTGTTGGGAATTCCTAATATACGTTATACACAAAAAGAAAGTTACAGATAGTTAAGAGCTCTAATTTGTTACCCATAACTCAGCAAAGGGAAACAAGTTTCTACCTAGAGAAAGTTAAACTGCATTAACATACTGTACAGGAAAACAAATCCACTGTATTCCCAACACTGTTAAATCCTGGAAAGTCCAGTACAAAAATGCAATTGTGGCACTTCAACTATTACTCAAAAGGTGTTTTTTGTTAATTAACCTTGCGTTGAAAAGATCAATAAATAGTTTAAAATCACAGTTGCAGATGTGCTGCTGGTTAAACATTCTTGATAACTCCTAGAATTCATCCATTATATTATGCAAATACATAAATTCATCCCTGATACCTGGAATAATTGTGAAATATGATGATGATCATTTAGGGAAGAGAGGGAGCAAAACAGTTTAGAGTCCTGCTACTGCAACCTGTCGGCAACCGGAACAACAGGTGTTGTTTCCTGTCTGTGTTTGATGATGCGGAAATTGTAGTGTGAGGATTATTTAGCTCAACCTGCTGTATTATCAGTGAAGAGAAGAAAATCAGAGGACAAGCCCAATTGCAGGTCATTTGACAACATTATAAGAACTGACAAAAAACATTTTCCTGGATCACTTTTATTATCTGAAATCTCAATAAAAGCTCCAATTAATGGTGAAACAGAAGCATGAAGAACGCATTTTGTTTAGGTCTTCTTATTAAAGAAAACCAATAGCAAAAAAAAAGATCGCCAAATGCTGCTTGACACATGGTCACTTCATATGAGCCAATGCTTTGTTTTTCATGATGCTTGGATTTGTTTTTATAGCCACAAGATGAGTCATCATCATTTATTGCCCTCTACACCTGTATAGAATGTTTTTAACTATGCCTATACCATAAAAATAAGATTTTATACTAGTATGTGAGTTGCACCCTACTTCCACAGTGCCTAGCTTTTGAGCCAGAGGACCTAATGTAGGTTGCTATGGCTACCACACCTGTGTGCTATAACCATCCCATACATTACATATTAAGACTTCCTTTAGCTCAATGCAAGTGGTGTCTCTGTAGCATTTCTTTATATAGTAAAAATAATCAGTCAGCAACAATGTGCGGCACCTGTGTTTGTAGGCTACGTACCGGCTAACATTTACACTTTGTGACTGTCCTCCCGTGAAAAACCACCCCATAGGTTGTTTCTAATAACAGCAATTAAAAACCAGCAATTCTTTAGAGATTATTTTTTGGGCATTTTTAGGCCTTTATTTGACAGGACAGATGAGGACATGTAAGGGGAGAGAAGGGCAAGGACATTTAGCAAAGGGCCAGAGGTCGGGGTCTAACCCCGGCCTGCAGCGTCAAGGAGTCCTCTTTATATGGGCGTCCGCTCTACCAACTGAGCTATTCAGGCGCCCAACAACCCATGTTAAAAAAGCAGGAAGTGATTAAGGTGGTATTAAGACACGAGAAATCTGTTAAGTTATTAACTGAATTTATACGTTAACAAAGACGTCAGTGTAGTCAAAACATGTAGTCTTAGTGTTGACTAAATGAGAAAAGAGGCCATGGTGTTGGCACGATGACGCCCAATGCAAAGGTTTCTGGCAAAAAATGCAGGCCCATGCGTTTGCCCTGAACATTATAATGTTATCTGGCAACGCACGTTGAAACGCTTATTATACTGCCATCTACATTCATAGCCATATTATGTTGTGTCCAATGTAATCCCATTTTACTCCAACCCTTTGCATATTATTTCTTAGATACTTTTATATGATTCTGAGTCTTGGTATTACTCCACTATGGAGGACATGTGGAAAGTCTACCCTCCCTCAAAAGATCATTTGGGGGTTGTTTATCTAGTTGACTCCTGAGTGATGGGAGGAAGTAGACCAACATTCTCCACATATTCCTGACATTCACATATGAATGACATTGTGTCATGTAGGACAGCAGGCAGAGCAGCTGTGTCGCCCGATGCCAATCACACAGCGGCACATTGATGTATTCCATGCCTAAAGACTAAACACAAGCAGTGTGTGTGTGTGTGTGTGTGTGTGTGTGTTAGACAGACAGAGGGAGCGTTTCCTTTGCATT